>NC_059221.1:45132369-45199869 GCF_020615455.1 Coregonus clupeaformis | reverse complement strand
ACTTCCTAACCTCCTGCCAAATGTATGACCATATTAGAGACACATATTTCCCTCAGATTACAGAGATCCACAAAGAATTCGAAAACAAACCCAATTTTGATAAACTCCCTTATCTACTGGGTGAAAAACCACAGTGTGGCATCACAGCAGCAAGATTTGTGACCTGTTGCCACAAGAAAAGGGCAACCAGTGAAGAACAAACACCATTGTAAATACAACCCATTTATTTTCCCATTTGTACTTTAACTATTTGCACATTGTTACAACACTATATATATACATAATATGACATTTGAAATGTCTTTATTCTTTTGGAACTTCTGAGTGTAATGTTTACTGTTAATATTTATTGTTTATTTCACTTTTGTTTACTATCTACTTCACTTGCTTTGGCAATGTTAACATACGTTTCCCATGCCAATAAAGCCCTTGAATTGAAATTGATTTGAGAGAGAGAGAGGGAAGAGAGAGAGAGAGAGAGAGAGAGAGAGAGAGAGAGAGAGAGAGAGAGAGAGAGAGAGAGAGAGAGAGAGAGAGAGAGAGAGAGAGAGAGAGAGAGAGAGAGAGAGAGAGAGAGAGAGAGAGAGAGAGATAGAAAGAGAGAGAAGTGCTGCATGCTTTCTTATGGGATCGTAAAGATTAATTTGTCATTAAAGGAATCTGCACAGTGGAATGCATATTACTGAGCATAATTGCAATTTAAAGCAATTATGCACCAATCATTTATTCTGCACACAGTTAAGAATCTGAACATAAAGCCATTTATGAAACTGAATTAGATTGTTTAAGACTCCGGGCTCCGACGTGGCTGAGGATTGTCCTCTGGTATCTTTGACCTACAGTCATTTTGAAAGGCCAACACAAAAGAAACCATTTCTGTTCCATTTCTGGACAATGTCAGTTGTACAGTGAGTTATATTTAGTTGTTGAATATTGGTGAACCTT
Source organism: Coregonus clupeaformis (assembly GCF_020615455.1). Lineage (NCBI taxonomy): Eukaryota > Metazoa > Chordata > Actinopteri > Salmoniformes > Salmonidae > Coregonus > Coregonus clupeaformis. The sequence goes on along the minus strand of NC_059221.1, from coordinate 45,198,924 downwards.
CTTTTCAGTTGGCAGTGCATATGCAGCTAAATGTGCGTGTGTGTCTGTGTGTGTGTGTGTGTGTGTGTGTGTGTGTGTGTGTGTGTGTGTGTGTGTTGATGACGTAGCAGAGGCCCCTGTTAAATAGAAGCTCCAGTGCGTAATCTAAGAGGAATGACCATGCCATCCATGTGAGAGGCCAGATAAAACCCACTGCCACTAGACTGTGTCATGGCTACACGAACCATGATTAGCCAAGAAATTAGGTCATATATCAACACAATGGAGAGGGCTGGGAGAGGAGAGAGACTGAGAGAGTCAGAGTGAGAGGGGTGGAGGAGAGAGAAGAGGGATAAATTGGAGACAGCTGTAGGGAGATAAAGGGAGAACACAAAAGGAGACAGAGAGAACTAAAGGAGAAGATGAGAGAGAGAGAATGGAAGAGAAAAACACCTAATAAAAGGGGAGAGTGTAAAGGAGAGAAGGAGGGAGGGATGGTGGTGGAAATAGACAGCCCAGTAAATGAGAGAAGGAGGGAGGGATGGTGGTGGAAATAGACAGCCCAGTAAATGAGAGAAGGAGGGAGGGATGGTGGTGGAAATAGACAGCCCAGTAAATGAGAAAAGACAGGAAGGGTGGATGAGATGGAGGGAAAAGAGGGAGATATAATCTGTTGATAAGGATCCTGGTGGAAATCATTGACCACTAGTGAAACGTCACCACTATCTCACTATGTAAAGATGTCTGCTTGGTGCCGCTTTATTTACTCAACTAGACTTTGGACAAATATCACTATTTTATTTTCAATAGGTTGAAAACGACACTGAAGAATCTCACACCTTTCGTTCTTCAGTGATAAAAACCCAAAACCCCACCCAAAACAAAAAACCTCATTAAGGACTACAAATATAGCCTAGCCTAGCATGTGGGTCTCTGGACCCCCTCCAATCACACATCACACTGTCTGAAGGAACAGGAAGCATGGTGACGTCTCTCTGATGGTCTCTTGTGCCTGTCTCTACTGTGTTATTTCTGCTGTTCGCTGCCCTGAAGACCACAGTACAGCAGGCACCCTGCCTGGCCTCCTCCATTTCCCCATCATCATTATGGGTTTCTGCCCTGACACAGAGCAATCTCTCCTAGACATGCAGACAGAACCATGGCCTGTACACAAACACACACATATACATACAGAAACACAAACAAACACAGACAAACCCAGACACAAACACAGACCCAGACACACACACACACACACACCAAACCCCATGCCCTCTCAAACAGGCAGTAACACTAAAAGCACTACGACAACATGCATAATTAAAGCTGCCCTACCCAAAAATAGCTGGATGGCAGAGAGGATGGGAGGAGTCTGGAAATGAGAGGATGGGAGAGGGTGAGATGGGGGGAGAGATGGGGGGAGAGATGGAGAAAGAGAAGAGAGGGAGGGCAGAAAGAAGAACAAGGGAGAGAAAAGACAATAAGAAGTAAGAGAACAGAGTGAAGACTGGAAAAAAAGGGTGGAAGGAGGAGAAGTTGGGTGGTAGAGAAAGGAGGTTGAGGGAGAAAAAAGAGGTAGACTAGGAGTGTTTTAGTAATGTATATTTCACTGGGGTGCGTTCAGTTTGCTTGAACGTTTGCCACGTTGCGGAACGGTTTGTACTGAACGGCACGTTTTCCCAAAACATTCTTGTACGTTCTTGAACAGACTTTGAGATACGTTTGCTCCGTTCGGTGGGTGTTCCTGGAGTGTGGCTTGAAGCAATGAGTGACGTATTTAAAGGGCAGCGGTGCATTTTGAACCCACAACCCAACCCATCCCCGTTTTTCAACTGGTCGTTCAGTACAGCAGCGTTTCCGTTCAATTTAATGTTCTATTCTGTTTTTATGTACTGAACGCAGCCCTGCTGCCAGGGTAAGTCTGAGAGGGTATGCAGACATCATGCTTGGGCTAGATAGTTTGACTTGCACGAACTCCACCATCAGAAACGTTAACAGAACTGCGGGAAAACAGTGCTTAGCGGGCGAGAAAATGACACTGTGTACCGTTCAGATGTTAATTGTGTATTAGTTCCGACCTAAAGTGCGTTGTCAGTCGTTTGGATGCTATCCTCTCTGAGGTAAACAGAAAAAAATATTCTGCGTCATGTATCAGGCCTGGAAGTGACGCCCATGGTGTTGGAGTGGGGCCTGAGAGATGATTGGCCTGAGAGATGATGGACCTGAGAGATAATGGGTCTGAAAGATGATGGCTCTGAAAGATGATGGGACTAAATGATGATGGGGATGAGAGATGATTGGTCTGAAAGATGTTGGGCCTGAGAGGTGATGGGTTGAACTGGCTTCCAAGGTGAGTGGTGAGCGCACGCCAGTCACATTTACAGCTTAACCACAGGTTTCACGCTTCTCGTTATTTGGTTTTTCCCGTTTAAGGGGGTTTTCATTATCAGAAACGCTCATGTTTATGCAAATGATGCCTTTGTTTTCATTAACGAGTTAAGTATTGGCCATTGTAATGTAGGCTAAAGTGTGCAATATTGCCGTTAAAGTTCATTATCACTGTTCATTAAGAATGTACCTGTTTATTGGTGTAAATCTCTACCAGATTATATTCAGCCATGTTGTTGCAAGGCTCTACCAGATTATATTCAGATATGTTGTTGCAAGGCTCTACCAGATTATATTCAGCTATGTTGTTGCAGGGCACTACCAGAATATATTCAGATATGTTGTTGCAAGGCTCTACCAGATTATATTCAGCTTTGTTGTTGCAAGGCTCTACCAGATTATATTCTGATTTGTTGTTGCAAGGCTCTACCAGATTATATTCAGATATGTTGTTGCAAGGCTCTACCAGATTATATTCAAATATGTTGTTGCAAGGCTCTACCAGATTATATTCAGATATGTTGTTGCAGGGCGCTACCAGATTATATTCAGATATGTTGTTGCAAGGCTCTACCAGATTATATTCAGATATGTTGTTGCAAGGCTCTACCAGATTATATTCAGATATGTTGTTGCAGGGCGCTACCAGATTATATTCAGATATGTTGTTGCAAGGCTCTACCAGATTATATTCAGATATGTTGTTGCAAGGCTCTACCAGATTATATGCAGATATGTTGTTGCAAGGCTCTACCAGATTATATTCAGATATGTTGTTGCAAGGCTCTACCAGATTATATTCAGATATGTTGTTGCAAGGCTCTACCAGATTATATTCAGATATGTTGTTGTAGAGCACTACTAGAATATATTCAGATAGGAGAGGTTCGCTATGTTGTTGCAGGGCACTGCCAGATTATGTTAAACTATGTGAGTTTTTTCGTTGACTATAGGCTTTTACCTTTGTTCCCGAGTCGGGTTAATACAAAGAGTACCTTGATTAATCCCACATCCCCCCCACACACACACACACGTAAAAAAAAAGTTACTGATTTTGCAGAAATTGAGAAAATGTAGGTACTATCAGAAATGGGAGAGGAAGCGAGACAACCCACTCCTACATTATTTCAGCTTCATATACAGTCAAGCAGACCAGACCCAGCTGCTATCACATTGGTGCCTATCAGTGGAGGCTGGTGGGAGGAGCTATAGGAGGATGGGCTCATTGTAATGGCTGGAATGGAACTTTGGAACGGAGTCAAACATGTAGTTTCCGTATGTTTGATGTGTTTGATACCATTCCATTTATTATATTCCAGCTATTACAATGAGCCTGTCCTCTTATACTGTAGCTCCTACCACCAGCCTCCTCTGGTATCTATGGGAGAGCCACCACCTTAAGCAGACCGGAACATGACTAAGACTGTGGAACTATGACTGTGATATGTGGTTGTCTAACCTAGCTAGGATGAATACACTAACTGAAATCACTCTGAATAAGAGCCTCTGGTAAATTCCATACAAAAAAAATAAATGTATGCACGCATGACTGTAAGTCGCTTTGGATAAAAGCGTCTGCTAAATGGCATATTATATATTATTATATTATATATTATATAAATTAATAAAATGTTATGCAAATGTAATACTATTGTGGCCAAGTAAGTTTATTGTTTTTCAAGATAACGGTATATATTTTTGTCAACTATTGTTATAATTTTCTGCCATCTGGACATTTTGTAAATACTCAACTCCGGATCCAGTCTTCTTCATCACTTAAATACCAGATATTTTTGCACCTGATCTATTGACACTGTCTCTCTCAACTGTTCCTGCTCCACACCAACTGAATAGGTTACTGAGTCCTTTGTCTTAACACACTACAGTGTGACAGTAATGGATGCCTGTAGCATGGTACTGAGAACAGAAAGAGGAGGAAGATGGGGGAGAGAAAGAGAGTAAAAGGGATGGGAAAGAGAGGGATGTAGATAGAGGGATGGGGGAGAGAGGGATGTAGATAGAGGGATGGGGAGAGAGGGATGTAGATAGAGGGATGGGGGAGAGAAAGAGAGATTGGAGAGAAAGAGGGATCTTGCCTGGTAATGCTATAAAAGAGGCTACTGAAATATGCTGAGAGTTTTGTTGAACAGAAAGTGGTTCTGGAAGTTTTAGTGTAAGCCTACCTAATGCTGTTGCCTTTTTAAATCTTCCTGGCAACCTTCAAAACTAAAAACGTTTTTTCCTTTCCTCTCTTCTTTAGCTTTTTCTTCCTTCCACAGCGATTAAGGAAGAGAGACTGGCGCTGGTACACCATGTTAAGATTATTCACAGCAACTTCAGGAGACTGGCTAAGTTCTCATGTTTGAATAGCAAGTAATCCTTGAGCAGACAGACTCACACGCACGCACACACACACACACACGCACACATGCACGCACACACACGCACACACGCACACACACACACACACACACAGGTACATATTAATTTATGCCTTGGTTCAGTTTGATACAAGGATGATATTAGAAACATGAAAACCCCAGTGCTGAACTTATTATCATAAGGTAACTCATTCCAAGCATATGTGTAACTCTTTCTTCCTAAAACGTACTCTGTGAAATGACTGAGGCAGCAACATGTCTTCCAACAATAAATTACACTCAGAGCCTGTCTCTGATTCATTATGTGGAAAAAAATAACAAGCGTCAAACAGCAAGGTTTCCGAGAGTTGCATTACAGTGAGAAGATTAAAACTGAACCTGGACTGTTCTATATTCAGAGGACACACTGAAATGTTTTGCCCAAAGCATCACGTTCCGCTTAATTTTTTTCCGGCCTCTTCAATTAAACAAAAACCACCTTGCTGTTACAAATCACTCCATTATTTTTTCTTCTTTCTTTCATTCTCCCACCTTCCCTCCATCAGCTAATTTCAGATATGCAATCTTCTTTTAGCTCCTTTTGCTCTCTCATTGGCTGTGCTTCGATGCTCCTTATTAAAATGTATATTTCCAAATCCTTCTTCAAAGGGGAGCTGTTAGCCCGGAGAGCCAAACCAATGCTCCGTGTAACAGGAAATTAAAAGGAGTCTGAGTGAAATGAGATATCCCGTCTTTGTCGTTGCATTCTGCATCGTGACGCGAGGCAGCCGTGTATCACCCGGGTGACAAAACATGGCAGAGATATCTCTGACTCCATCTCTAACAGTTTACTGGGGCCTGAATGTAATAAACACATAAGACTTTGATGTGTAGGTGTGCTGGCACGTCTTGTGTTGACAGCAGCTGCCTTGGGTAAATTGTGAAGATGTGGTACGGGATGGTAATGTACCTCTTTGAAACCATTCAAAATCACCATCCTTGGAGAGTAGGTCCATTATAGAGTTATTCACTGCTTGTTTCATTATCTGTTCAATTGCAAAACATTGACCCAGAGACGAAAACAAGGCCATCCACTAAATCCTCAAGAAGACAATATGATGACTAATATGGGAAAAGAGGCTTCTGGCTGATGCAATAACAATTTGGTGGGTTCCTATATTTGTCCTATTTCACACATTTACAAGTGTGTATTATATGTATGAATTGGAAATGTGTTTTTTCATATCCCAACTCCCGCTGAGACACCCTCAGAGAGTGGGGTCACATTGGCTACCCTGGAGCAATTAGTGTGAAAGTGCCTTGCGGGGGGTTCAAAAACATTGTCTCCTACCGACCATATCACTGCTCACTAATTATCCCAGACCTTCTTATAAAGGGGGGATGGAGACAACAAGAGAGGGATGGAGAAAGAGAACAGCCCTCTCCTCTCCCAGTACCTTTCTATCACCGAAGTGCAGGACTCAGTTAGCTGTGGGAGAAACGCAAGACTGAGAAAGGCCTGCCTGATGCCCGTCCAAATTTACCCACAATACTCAGCGTCTGTTCCCTCTCCTCTGCTCCCAGAATGCAAAGCCTCTTAGATGCTGGGACCCCACCACAGTTTGGCAGCAACAAAATAATTGTGTGAAATACCCAGCGGGCACGTGCTTTATGGCTGGCAGCTTTACATATAAAACAGGCAGGCCTATCTGTCTCCTCGCAGGCTGCGGCCACAAAGTCCGAATCCCAGCTTTGAGCACTCTGAGGATCCTCACTCTGGAGTTCTGAGGAGAGACAGATTAACAACACCAAACACTGCTCCTCTCCTCTACTCCTGCCTGGCTGATAGAGGGAGGGAGGGAGGGAGGGAGGGAGGGAGGGAGGGAGGGAGGGAGGGAGGGAGGGAGGGAGGGAGGGAGGGAGGGAGGGAGGGAGGGAGGGAGGGAGAAAAGCTGGATGATAGTGTTGCAGAGGAAAGTTTGTACTCGTGAACATCTCTGACTTACTTTGACATGTTCTGTAGCAGAATACCTGGCCCTAGTTTGGGGAGTTGGTTTGTTGGGGTGGAGGCACCATCTTGCTCTTGGCAGACTGAATGTAAAAGCTAGTCCAATGTAGGTTTCAGATGCTGAAGTTGACTGCTTCGCACTTCCATACAGTTGGTGTCCAGGGAGTTGAACTGACCAGAGACATAGATAGTCAGAATTCAGCTAACAGTCAAGTAAAATTAGATCAGTTTCTTTGGTAAGTTTCAAACACCTAGGATTTTGCAGCATTAAAATCCAGTTATATTTAAGTAAAACACTGACATCTAGTGGAAGTGTCCTGCACAGACTCAAGCTGATATAAATGACAACTTTTGCAGAGAGCTCCACCCTACTCCTGCTTAACAGGAAGGAGCAAAGCTCACAACAGAACAGTGCTGTAACATGCAGTTATTCAGCTAAACTGATATTTCTTATAGAAGGACGAATAATCTTTGTAAACGATCAAGAATCAAAACAACAATTGAAGACTAAGCATTAGCACACAGCATCTCTTTATAATGTTGTTTCATTCCAGGAGGAACTCAAGACTGCATTGGAGCGCTTACAGGAGAAACTGAAGGTCTTTGGAGAAGTTAAACTGGCCTGTGATCAAACAGCCAACCACATCAAGGTAAGAATACAGAGTGAAGCTGAGATGGAGTGATACTTTACACATTTACCATAACTCTGTGGAATTATGGATGATCAATTATTGATTATGTCTTTTACATTCCTCTCTGCTGTCTCCAGAGCCAGGCCCAGCACACAGAGAGGCTGATTAAGATGGGGTATAAGAAGCTTCATCAGTTTCTATATGCGGAAGAGAGAGCCAGGATAGATGCACTGAAGGAGGAAGAGGAGCAGAAGTCAGATGATGAAGAAGAAGATTGAGGAGTTGAGCAGAGAGATATCATCACTTCCAGACACAATCAGAACCATAGAGGAAGAGCTGGGAGCTGAGGACATCTCATTCCTGCAGGTAAGGACTAATCTACCTCTGATAAATCAACAGCCCTTTCAATTATGAAATAAACATTGTATTAGTACATTCATATGTTTTAGATTGATTTTCTATGATCAATACATCTATTAATGTGTTATTTTGTTTCCCTACAGAACTACAAGGATACAGTGAAAAGGTAAGGGGACTTTATTATGTCTTTCTCTTCTCTGGGGTTCTGTACCAGAACCCAGTGGACACTGCCAGATCCAGAGAGGGTTTCAGGAGCGCTGATAGATGTAGCAAAGCACCTGGGCAACCTGCAGTTCAGAGTGTGGGAGAAGATGCAGGAAATAGCTCAGGACAGTAAGTATTTAAGGGGTATAATAAGGTATTATATAGTGTAGACCATGACATCACTATGACTCTCCAATACAGAAAAAGAGACAGTGAATTATTTTTAAGATGGCACTCCAGTCTCCTTTCACCTCATTTATCACCTGATTTACTTAACAAAGGCTCATCTCAATATGTAGTGCAGGTATCCTCATGACATGGCACAAGTGGTGGAGATGGGGGGGCTTTCCTATTTTGTCCTCTATTACTCCTCTATTGTTCAAGGGGGGAGGCCGATGAAATCACAGTGCACCCATCAGACCAACTCATTGAATGGACAACTCCTAGAAGTTTGCAGTTGTTCACAGACTTAAGGGTAAAAAAATTGTTTTATCAAAATAGTGTTTTTAGTCATTACTGTATTTATACATGAGATATTGTTTTTCAACAGGAAAAGTTTTTTAAAAAATAGCTGGAGTGCATCTTTAAAATACATAACATCAATTTTCATGGAACATCAAATCCGTTTTTTTTTTTTTGTAATTTAGCAGACGCTCTTATCCAGAGCGACTTAGAGGAGCAATTAGGGTTAAGTGCCTTGCTCAAGGGCACATCAACAGATTTTTCACCTAGTTGGCTTGGGGATTAGAACCAGCGACCTTTCGGTTACTGGCACAACGCTCTTAACCACTAAGCTACCTGCCGCGGTTTCAGTGTATTTATCAAAAAGCAGATTGTACATTTACAGATGTGAAGTTTTACGAGGATTTCCCAATAAGTAATGTTCACATATAGAACACAAAACATATATAGCATCATATATCATATACAGTCATGTATTCCCCCTTCATTTGAATTAATCTAGTGTATTTGTGTTCTCTCTGTTCAGCTCCAGTGACTGTTCATCTCCAGCTTTAACTCAGGAACACACAGCTGGGACATTGATGTTGGGGAGAATACATTCTGGGACCTGGGTGTGATCACAGAGATTGTCCAGAGGAAGGGAGAAAGTGGTTTATGGATGGATCCTGGGATGTGTGGTTTTGTGATGGGTATTATAAAACACATGTTCCAAATAAGCAATCCACTTTACTCACAGAGAGACGGAACCCCCAGAGGATCAGAGTGCAGCTAGACTGGGAAGGAGGAAAGCTGTCATTCTCTGACCCTGTCAATAACACACATCTACACACATTCACACACACTTTCACTGAGATAGTCTTTCTATTATTCTGGAATCCCCATACTCTCCACCTCCCTCTGGGGGTGTTACCAGGTAAGGTGACTGTATCAGTGGATACTGTCTCTGTCTGAATCAGGGACTAACATGATGTAAATGAGTCAGCAACACTCACTGATGTCCTTCATTAAGATTGTTAGAAAGAGATGATAGAGTAGCAGGCCTTCTCCTGCTGTAACACCTGTCACACAATCATCATTTAATACTGTATTATAAGAATCCCTATCAATACTTTCTGTAACACTCTCACCTGTCTGATAATGATAGTCATTGTATTGCAGTAAATGAGATATGGATAAATTAAAAGATGTAGCATAGTGTTAGGAAGCAAGCCTGATGAACCAAACCACTAATCTTTCTGATGATACCAACAGACTTCACCACTTTGATGCAGACAATGATGGATGGCACTAATTACAGGGAAATTCTTGAGGGAAACCTGTTTCAGTCTTCCAGAGATTTCAGACTGGGACGGAGGTTCACCTTCCAGCCGGACATTGACCCTAAGCATGCTGCTAAAGCAACACTCGGGTGGTTTAAGGGGAAATATTTAAATGTCTTGGAATGGCCTAGTCAAAGCCCAGACCTCAATCCAATTGAGAATCTGTGGTATGACTTAAAGATTGCTGTACACCATCCAACTTGAAGGAGCTGGAGCAGTTTTGCCTTGAAGAATGGGCAAAATTCCCAGTGGCTAGATGTGCCAAGCTTATAGAGACATACCCCAAGAGACTTGCAGCTGTAATTGCTGCAAAAGGTGGCTTATGGATAGTTATGGATGCTCAAATTGTCTGTTTTTATGTCTTATTTCTTGTTTGTTTCACAATAAAAATATTTTGCATCTTCAATGTGGTAGGCATGTTGTGTAAATAAAATGATACAAACCCTCCAAAAATCCATTTTAATTCCAGGTTGTAAGGCAACAAAATAGGAAAAATGCCAAGGGGGGTGAATACTTTCGCAAGCCACTGTATGACCGCCAAGCACTTCTGGACATCAGATCGACAGTTACTAACCTTGATTTCGCCTTCAAATAAGACTTCAACTCTGACTAAGCTGTTCCACTGTTCATACCAGACCCTATTCCTTTGATCCATGGGCTACCAAAACACTGCAGGCGTAGACGCAGGAGACGAGGTGGAGTCCTGGTGAAATTGAAGTGAAGAGAAAACCGAATGGTGCTCCCCTCCATTCTATTGGCAAATGTCCAGTCACTCGAGAATAAGATGGATGAGCTTTGTGCGAGCGTCTCCTATTAGAGAGACTTGAAAAGCTGCAATATTATGACTTACTGAAATGTGGCTAGATGATGAAGCTATGCACGTAGTACTCAGTGGTTTCTCCATGCAGTGGCAGGATCGGACAGTGGCTTCGGGGAAGTCGAAAGGAGGAGGAATGTGTTTTTCATGAATAACAACTGGTGTGCTGCTTCAAGTGTGAAGTAAAATCTCTAGTTTTTGCTCACCTGATATAGAATACCTCATGGTAAGCTGCAGACCCTTTTATCTACTAAGAGAGTTCTAATCGTAATTATCACGGCTGTCTACATCCCTCCACAAGCCAACACCACTTTGGCACTCAATGAACTGTATGGGGTCATAAACAAACAAGAAACCATTCACCCAGAGGCAGGGGAGACTTTAACGCGGGGAGACTTAAAACCGTCCTACCTCACTTCAACCAACACGTCTCCTCTGCCACTAGGGGCTCTAAAACTCTAGACTACTTTTATTCTACCCAGAGAAACGCATACAAGGCCCTCCCTCATCCTCCCTTCGGCAAAACTGACCATGAATCCATTACCCTGCTTCCTGTTTACAAACAAAAGCTCAAACAGGAAGTACCAACGATCCACTCAACACAAAGTAGTCAGATGAAGCAGGCGCGAGGCTACAAGACTGTTTTGCGAGTACAGACTGGGATATGTTCCGGGATTCATCCGATAGCATTGAGGAGTTTACCAGAACAGTCACAGGCTTAATCAATAAGTGCTGAGACAAAGTCGTCCCCACAGTGACTATAAGAACGTATCCAAACCAAAAACCATTGAATACAGGCAATATCCTCGCTGGGCTAAAGGCTATAGCTACAGCTTACAAGAAACGAGACACGGACATGGACACATACAAGAAAGCCCGCTACGACCTCCAACGAGACATCAAACATGTAAAAGGACAATATAGGAGGAAGGTACAATCCTACTACACCGATGCGCGTTGAATGTGGCAGGGCTTGCAGACAATAACAGATTACAAAGGGAAATCCAGCCGTGAGTTACCCAGCTATGCAGAACTCCCAAACAAGTTAAATGGCTTTTCTGCTCGCTTCGAAGAATATAACACTGTACCTTGCGTGAAAGCCCCTGTTTTTGCAGAAGGAAAACGTTTAAACAGGTTAATAATCACAAGGCCGCTGGGCCAGATGGAATTCCAGGGGGCGTTCTCAAACCATGTGCAGTGCAGCTGGCAAGTGTCTTCACAGACATTTTATTCTGTCCTTGTCCCAATCTGTAATCCCAACATGTTTCAAACTGACCACCATTGTCGCTGTTCCCAAGAGCTCCAATGTTACCTGCCTAAATGACTATCGCCCTGTAGCATTCTCATCTGTAATTATCAACACCATCACCCCAGACATCCTAAACCCACTCAAATTCACATACCGCCCCAACAGATCCACAGATGACGCAATCTTGATTGCACTTCACACTGCCCTCTCCCACCTGGACAAGTGGGGAAATAACTATGTGAGAATGCTGTTCAAAGAGTACAGATCAGCATTCAACACCAGAGTCCCCTCCAAGCTCATCACCAAGCTAGGGACCCTGAGACTGAACCCCTCCCTCTGCAACTGGATGCTGGACTTCCTGACTGGCCGGCCCCAGGTGGTGATGGTAGGCAACAACACCTCCGCCACGCTGACCCTCAACATGGAGGCCCCTCAGGGGTGTGTGCGTAGTCCCTTCCTGTGCTCCCTGTTCACCCACGACTGCATGGCCATGTACGACAACAACACCATCATCAAGTTTTCTGACAACATGGCGGTGGTAGGCCTGATCACGTACGGCAATGAGTCAGAGGTCAGAGACTTAGCAGTGTGGTGCCAGGACAACAACCTCTCCCTCAACGTCAGTAAGACCAAGGAGCTGATCGTTTACTATAGTAGAAAGAGGGGAGAGCACCCCCCCATCCACATCAACGGGGATGTTGTGGAGCGGGTCGAGAACTTCAAGTTCCTTGGCGTCCACATCACTAAGGACGTAACATGGTCCACACACATCCGCACAGTCGTGAAGAGCGCACGGCAGCACCTCTTCTCGCTCAAGAGGCTGAAAAAATGTGGCATGGGCCCTCGGATTCTCAAAAAATTTTACAACTGCACCATCGAGAGCATCTTGACTGGCTGCATCACCACTTGGTATGGCAAATGCACCACCCTTGACTAGGTCTGTTGCGGTGACCGCATTACCGCCACACAGGCAGTCGTGTCATGACCGCAGTAAAAATTCTACGTGACCGTTGAGTCGCGGTAATCTCCTCTTATGCATTCTGGACATGTGTTGGTAGTATCCAACTCACTAACGACCATCAGGTCCTAATGGCCTGGTACTCAGTACTCTATTGTCCTTCTAACCACTCTGACATCAATGCAAAGGCAATCGAAAATCATATCAAACACTTATCATCAAAACAGTTTGTGCTTTTAAAACTCTCCTCACTGTGATTGATCAATTTGAAGAAAGAAGTTCAACAACAAGTTGAAACTGAGTGGAAAACCTTGTGGATGTTGTTTCAAAGCCTTACACAACAAAATGGACAGCGCTTTAGGTGATGGTTAATTCAAAACACTCATATGCATATTAGAGCTTATGCATACATATAGGCCTGTATACTGTATGAGCCCAAGCCCCCCAAAACACTCTGAATTAAAATAATGATTGTGCCATTATACAATACATTGTCACACCAGCCTTCGCTTTGGCTCCCCCTCGGCGTCACCGACCTTCTAGCTGCTGCCGAACCTGCTGCTGGCAAACGCCCTTCTCTCATTAACCCCAGACTTGTCTCCTCATTACACACACCTGTTTCCAATGCCCACTCTATCACTGTATATATACTCCCTCTGTCATTTGTCTTTATCGGTCATTGTAAATGTGGCTTGTTTTCCTGAGAGGAATCACGCCTACAGTTTTCCTGAGTACTGTATATTTAGCACTGTGGGTTTCGTCCCGCTTTAAGCTGTGGTGCGTTAATAAATTCAGTAGTTCTAAACCTGCTACTGCCTCCTGCCTACTCTCTACACTTGTGACATAGCATACCACATATTACACAAGGCAGAAAAACATTTTTAAAAATACTGATTTAAGATATCTTTGGTACATAATTGGTCTAGCCTAAATTAAACAAATTCAGAGTTAGCCTACATTATAATGAATTTGCATTTTATTTTGAATAGCCTAGTAATAGGGCATTTTCTATATTTCATAATTAATAGGCTGAAACATTACCTTTAGCTACAGAATATCTCGCCACCATGCGTTTCCATCTCCTTCCTTCACTTCTTCATTCCTTTCTCCAGCACGCAGAAAGAGGAGCTGTCAGCAGTTTAATTAAATCTGTTTAGTTTTGAAAACATGTTACTATCGATGTTCCCGAACAGATTTCACTTGATTTCCCAAATTAAGCAATGGGTAGCTGCAGGAACGGGGTTGGCGAGCCCATGGCATACAGAGTTGTGTGGAATATTACCTGTTGCGCAGCGAAATAACCGGAGTAAGCTACCAGATATGGAATGAACCAGCGGGAATGTGGCCTCCATTCGCTATTGGAGTGCTGTCACGATCGTCGTAAGCAACGGACCAAGGCGCAGCGTGATATGCGTACATCTTTTAATGAGTACTTTATAACAATAACAAAACAACAAAACGATACGTGAAGTCCTAAGGTTAACAAAACACAAACCTCTCCGGAACAAGATCCCACAAATGACAAGTGCAAAACAGGCTGCCTAAGTATGGTTCCCAATCAGAGACAACAAGCCACAGCTGCCTCTGATTGGGAACCACCCCGGCCAACATAGAAACACATGAACTAGAACATGAACATAGAACACTAAACATAGAAACTAACACCCTGGCTCAACATATAAGAGTCCCCAGAGCCAGGGCATGACAGTACTCCCGCCAAAGGCGCGGACTGCGACCGCGCCAACTAAACCCAACAGGGGAGGGGCCGGGTGGGCATTCCGCCTCGGAGGCGGATCCGGCTCCGGGCATGACCACCACTCTCTAGCTACCCCCCCATAGCGCCCCTGGTCTGGTCTGGCCCCACTGGCTGGAGCTGGACTGGACATCGGTGGAGCGGATTGCTTAGGCTCCGGTGTGGAGCAGCTGACCGGTACCTGACCAGGCACCGGTGGAACAAGCACGGTCTGTGCCGGACCGGGCTGGCGACGCGCACCACTGGCTTGGTGCGGGGAGCAGGAACAGGCCAGACCGGGCTGACGACGCGCACCACAGGCTTGGTGCGGGGAGCAGGAACAGGCCGGACCGGGCTGGCGACGCGCACCACTGGCTTGGTGCGGGGAGCAGGAACAGGCCGGGCCGGGCTGGCGACGCGCACCACTGGCTTGGTGCGAGGGGCAGGAACAGGCCGGGCCGGGCTGGCGACGCGCACCACAGGCTTGGTGCGAGGGGCAGGAACAGGCCGGGCCGGGCTGGCGACGCGCACCACTGGCTTGGTGCGAGGGGCAGGAACAGGCCGGGCTGGCGACGCGCACCACAGGCTTGGTGCGAGGGGCAGGAACAGGCCGGGCCGGGCTGGCGACGCGCACCACTGACTTGGTGCGAGGGGCAGGAACAGGCCGGGCCGGACTGGGAACACGCACCACTAACTTAGTGCGGGGAGCAGGAACGGGTTGGGCCGTACTGGGAACACGCACCACTAACTTAGTGCGGGGAGCGGGAACGGGTCGGGCCGGACTGGGAACACGCACCACTAACTTAGTGCGGGGAGCGGGAACAGGTCGGGCCGGACTGGGAACACGCACCACTAACTTAGTGCGGGGAGCGGGAACGGGCCTGACCGTACTGGGAACACACACCACTGGCCTTGTGCGGGAATTAGGAACGGGCCGGACCGGACTGGTGACACACACCACTTGCTTGGTGCGAGGAGCGGGACTGGGTTTCCTCATAAACCTCCGCTCCCTCTGCTGCCTACTCAGTTCCTCTCGCCGTGCCTCCACACTCTCCTTCTCCCTCCTGACCAATGGCCCCCGTAACCTGGTGGCCTCCTCTCCTAGTCCATAAACTCGCCCTGTAGCTGCCTCCAGCAGCCCCGTCGTCCATGCCGTGTGCCCCCCAAAAATTTTTTATTGGGGTTGCCTCTCGCCTGTCCGACGACGGCCCGGTTGGCGCCGCTTCTCCTCTCCTGCCTGAACATCCTCCCTCATCGCCCTCCGGTAGCGGACGGCCTCCTCCTCGGTGATCTTCCCCCAACCTAGGAGGACATCCACTAGCGTTACCTCCGGCGTTTGCTCCTGGACACGCTGCTTGGTCCTTAATTGGTGGGATCTTCTGTCACGATCGTCGTAAGCAACGGACCAAGGCGCAGCGTGATATGCGTACATCTTTTAATGAGTACTTTATAACAATAACAAAACAACAAAACGATACGTGAAGTACTAAGGTTAACAAAACACAAACCTCTCCGGAACAAGATCCCACAAATGACAAGTGCAAAACAGGCTGCCTAAGTATGGTGCCCAATCAGAGACAACAAGCCACAGCTGCCTCTGATTGGGAACCACCCCGGCCAACATAGAAACACATGAACTAGAACATGAACATAGAACACTAAACATAGAAACTAACACCCTGGCTCAACATATAAGTGTCCCCAGAGCCAGGGCGTGACAAGTGCATATGGATGACATGTATTTTGCCCCTGTTCCTGCCCATTTGATAATGGGCTATTCTAAATCGAAACACATTTTATATATTAGCAAAGACAATATTACATTGAGAATAGTCTGATGCGTCTAATGATCACTTGATGAGAGATGGCGAGAACTGCGTGCTGCAGAGCTCATGCTTTTTTATGCGACTTTCTCAAATAATCAAAAGCCCAAATATTTGGATTTCTAAGGCATTCTAAGGTTTGTATCATTCACAACTAAAGTTGCCAAATAACTCTAAATCCAGCATATACAGTGGCTTGCGAAAGTATTCACCCCACTTGGCATTTTTCCTATTAAGTTGCCTTACAACATGGAATTAAAATTGGGGGGTTTGTATCATTTCATTTACACAATATGCCTACCACTTTGAAGATGCAAAATTTTTTTGGGGGTGAAACTAACAAGAAATAAGACAAAAAACGGAAAACTTGAGCGTGCATAACTATTCACCCCCCCCCCAAAGTCAATACTTTGTAGAGCCACCATTTGCAGCAATTACAGCTGCAAGTCTCTTGGGGTATGTCTCTATAAGCTTGGCACATCTAGCCACTGGGATTTTTGCCCATTATTCAAGGCAAAACTGCTCCAGCTACTTCAAGTTGGATGGAATCCGCTGGTGTACAGCAATCTTTAAGTCATACCACAGATTCTCAATTGGATTGATGTCTGGGCTTTGACTAGGCCATTCCAAGACATTTAAATGTTTCCCCTTAAACCACTCGAGTGTTGCTTTAGCAGTATGCTTAGGGTCATTGTTCTGCTGGAAGGTGTCTCAAATCTCTGGAAGACTGAAACAGGTTTCCCTCAAGAATTTCCTTGTATTTAGCGCCATCCATCATTCCTTCAATTCTGACCAGTTTCCCAGTCCCTGCTGATGAAAAACATCCCCACAGCATGATGCTGCCACCACCATGCTTCACTGTGGGTGATGAGAGGTGTTGGGTTTGCGGCAGACATTTTCCTTGATGTCCAAAAAGCTCAATTTTAGTCTTATCTGTCCAGAGTACCTTCATCCATATGGTGGGGAGTCTCCCACATGCCTTTTGGCGAACACCAAACGTGTTTGCTTATTTTTTTCTTTAAGCGATGGCTTTTTTCTGGCCACTCTTCCGTAAAGCCCAGCTCTGTGGAGTGTACGGCTTAAAGTGGTCCTATAGACAGATACTCCAATCTCCGCTGTGGAGCTTTGCAGTTCTTTCAGGGTTATCTTTGGTCTCTCTGTTGCCTCTCTGATTAATGCCCTCCTTGCCTGGTCTGTGAGTTTTGGTGGGTGGCCCTCTCTTGGCAGGTTTGTTGTGGTGCCATATTCTTTCCATTTTTTAATAATGGATTTAATGGTGCTCCATGGGATGTTCAAAGTGTCAGATATTTTTTTTGAACCCAACCCTGATCTGTACTTCTCCACAACTTTGTCCCTGACCTGTTTGGAGAGCTCCTTGGTCTTCATGGTGCCGCTTGCTTGGTGGTGCCCCTTGCTTAGTAGTGTTGCAGACTCTGGGGCCTTTCAGAACAGGTGTATATATACTGAGATCATGTGACAGATCATGTGACACTTAGATTGCACACAGGTGGACTTTATTTAACTGATTATGTGACTTCTGAAGGTAATTGGTTGCACCAGATCTTATTTAGGGGCTTCATAGCAAAGTAGGTGAATACATATGCACCCACCACTTTTCCGTTATTTATTTTGTATAATTTTTTTAAACAAGTTATATTTTTCATTTCACGTCACCAATTTGGACTATTTTGTGTATGTACATTACATGAAATTCAAATAAAAATCAATTTAAATTACAGGCTATAATGCAACAAAATAGGAAAATGCCAAGGGGGATGAATACTTTTGCAAGGCACTGTAGGACCTGTTTCAAATGATCACTTTTGCGCTCAACATAGCCACTCCATATGCGTACTCTAGCTCAGGAATGGGAAAAATATCCTTTATATTTTATTTGGCTAAGTTCAATTATATTACTCTTACTATAAAATCATATAATATAAAATAATGGCACGGGATTTATAAGCATAGGATTGAGTGTGAGATTGTGTTGGCATATCTTGTCTGCTTAATGAACAAGCCTACAGCCTATGGCATTGTGCATAGCCAGATAACATACAGTAGGCCAACTCATATTCTATTCTTTTGAAATACATTTTCTTCATATCATAATGTTTCTTTGGACCTGCCAAAAATAAATAATGGATGTATTGTGATGGTGTATATTCAATTGATTTATTCAACTTTTAAAATGTAGATGTTCCAAAGGCGCGCATCAGCAGCTTTTATGCGTGGAGGCCTGGACATACTAAACGTGTTTTCAGGACAATGACAGGCTGACAAAATGTAATGACCGCCACAGGCCTACCCTGTGAAAAAAATAAGCACTACAGAGGGTGGTGCAGACAGCCCAGTACATCACTGGGGCCGAGCTCCCTGCCATCCAGGACCTTTATACCAGGCGGTGTCAGAGGGAGGCCCTAAAAATGGTCAAAGACTCCAGCCACCCAAGTCATAGACTTTTCTCTCTGCTACTGTCCAGCAAACGGTACTGGAGCATCGGCTCTTGGACCAACAGACTCCAAGACAGCTTCTACCCCCAAGCCATAAGACTGTTAAATAGCCAGACTGCTAAATAGTCAATTAATGGTACCCGAAATATCTGCACTGACTCGATCTTGTACTGACCCAACGCACACTCACTAAACTACAGTTGAAGTTTACATACACACAGGTTGGAGTCATTAAAACTCGTTTTTCAACCACTCCACAAATTTCTTGTTAACAAACTATAGTTTTGGCAAGTCGGTTAGGACATCTACTTTGTGCATGACACAAGTAATTTTTCCAACAATTGCTTACAGACAGATTATTTCAATTATAATTCACTGTATCACAATTCCAGTGGGTCAGAAGTTTACGTAAACTAAGTTGACTGTGCCTTTAAACAGCTTGGAAAATTCCAGAAAATTATGTCATGGCTTTAGAATCTTCCGATAGGCTAATTGACATCATTTGAGTCAATTGGAGGTGTACCTGTGGATGTATTTCAAGGCCCACCTTCAAACTCAGTGCCTCTTTGCTTGACATCATGGGAAAATCTAAAGAAATCAGCCAAGATCTCAGAAAAATTATTGTAGACCTCCACAAGTCTGGTTCATCCTTGGGAGCAATTTCCAAATGCCTGAAGATACCACGTTCATCTGTACAAACTACAGTACGCAAGTATAAACACCATGGGTGAAATAAGTATAGCCAGTTATAACTGTAATGGCTTAGCTGATAATAACAAAAGAAGAACAATATTTACATGGCTCAAAGAGAAGGAATATAATATCTATTGTTACAGGAAACTCATTCAACAATTGGAGATGAAGTTGCGTGGAAAAAGGAATGGGGGGGCGAAATATACTTCTCCCATGGGCAAAGAAATTCAAAAGGGGTGATGATATTAATTAATAGTAATTTTGATCCGAATGTGCAAATTGTCCAAATAGATACGCAAGGTAGATGGATTATTTTAAATATGTTATTGGACCATAAACAGATATGGCTCATTAACCTTTATGGACCAAATAATGATGATCCACACTTCTTTGACAATATAATAAATTATCAACCCTGCAAGCAATTCAAGACAATATTATTATGGTGGGGGATTATAATACTGTTTTAAATAGCTGAATGGACCGTAAAGAAAATCACACCACAAACAATCACCCACATGCTCTTAATGAAATCGTGAATGTCATGGATACATTAGAACGAGTAGATATATGGAGGCTTAAATATCCTGATCTAGTGAGATATACATGGCGGAGACTCAATCAAGCTAGTCGTCTTGACTTCTTTCTTATCTCATTCTCGTTGGCACCAAAAGTTTAAAAAGTGTTGATAGAGGACAGAATGCGGTCGGACCATCATATAATTGGCATATACATTACTCTTACTGAATTTCCACGTGGGCGAGGATATTGGAAATTTTAATCAAAACCTTTTGGATGATAATTTATTTTTAACTAGGACAAAGGAATTTATAACTGACTTTTTCCGACATAACATAGGTACAGCAAATCCCCTTATTGTATGGGACACCTTTAAATGTGCCTTTAGAGGCCATGCAATTCAGTACTCATCTCGAAAACAAAAGCAATTTAGGTCAAAAGAGTTTATACTAACAAAGGAAATAGAAAGTCTAACAGAACAGATAGATGGCAATAAAAACTGTAACATAGAGGCTCAGAATAAATTAGAGGAAAAACAAAAAGAAATGGAGAAACTTATTCAAGATAGATCAAGTGTAATATATTATAAAAATAAAGCAAACTGGATGGAATATGGGGAAAAATGCACAAAATTCTTTTTTAATCTTCAACATAGGAATGCTACCAAAAAGAATTAAATGAAACTGGTTACTTTTATTTTATTTGTTTTATTTTTATTTTTTACAATTGACGGAGTCACCCATGATTCACCAAATTATATTTTGAAGGAGGAAACAAAGTACTTTAAGCATATGTTTTCGTTTCAGTCGCCTCCATCTCCTCTAACTGAAGCTAATTGTAGAGATGTTTTTTCTATTGATAATGTAAAATTAACAGCCATACAGAAAGACTCATGTGAAGGTGAAATTACAGAGGAGGAACTTCTGGATGCAATTAAAGACTTTAAGTCCGGGAAAACTCCAGGGTTGGATGGCATACCAGTCGAGGTATACCAAACCTTTTTTGATATACTAAGAGGACCGTTATTAGCATGTTTTAACCACTCCTATGTAAATGGTAGATTATCTGACACTCAAGAAGAAGGTCTGATCTCATTATTACTGAAACAGGATACAAGTGGAAAATATAAAGATCCAGTCCATTTAAACAATTGGAGGCCCCTTACACTTCAGTGTTGTGATGCAAAAATTGTAGCAAAATGTATAGCGCATAGAATTAAAAAGTTATTGTCCGATATTATTCATTCTAATCAGACAGGTTTTTTACATGTAAGATACATTGGAGATAATACAAGGCAAGTATTGGAAACAATAGAACATTATGGATAATCTGGGAAACCAGGCCTGCTATTCATAGCAGACTTCGAAAAGGCATTTGATAAAGTACAACTGGGGTTTATATATAAATGCCTGGAGCATTTCAATTTTGGAGAATCTCATATAAAATGGGTCAAAATCATGTATAGTAACCCTAGGTGTAAAATAGTAAATAATGGCTATTTCTCAGAAAGTTTTAAACTGTCAAGAGGAGTGAAACAAGGTTGTCCACTATCGGCATACAGTGGGGGAAAAAAGTATTTAGTCAGCCACCAATTGTGCAAGTTCTCCCACTTAAAAAGATGAGAGAGGCCTGTAATTTTCATCATAGGTACACGTCAACTATGACAGACAAATTGATTTTTTTTTTTGATTTTTTATGAATTTATTTGAAATTATGGTGGAAAATAAGTATTTGGTCACCTACAAACAAGCAAGATTTCTGGCTCTCACAGACCTGTAACTTCTTCTTTAAGAGGCTCCTCTGTCCTCCACTCGTTACCTGTATTAATGGCACCTGTTTGAACTTGTTATCAGTATAAAAGACACCTGTCCACAACCTCAAACAGTCACAAAGAGCTGTCAAAGGACACCAGAAACAAAATTGTAGACCTGCACCAGGCTGGGAAGACTGAATCTGCAATAGGTAAGCAGCTTGGTTTGAAGAAATCAACTGTGGGAGCAATTATTAGGAAATGGAAGACATACAAGACCACTGATAATCTCCCTCGATCTGGGGCTCCACGCAAGATCTCACCCCGTGGGGTCAAAATGATCACAAGAACGGTGAGCAAAAATCCCAGAACCACACGGGGGGACCTAGTGAATGACCTGCAGAGAGCTGGGACCAAAGTAACAAAGGCTACCATCAGTAACACACTTCGCCGCCAGGGACTCAAATCCTGCAGTGCCAGACGTGTCCCCCTGCTTAAGCCAGTACATGTCCAGGCCCGTCTGAAGTTTGCTAGAGTGCATTTGGATGATCCAGAAGAGGATTGGGAGAATGTCATATGGTCAGATGAAACCAAAATAGAACTTTTTGGTAAAAACTCAACTCGTCGTGTTTTGAGGACAAAGAATGCTGAGTTGCATCCAAAGAACACCATACCTACTGTGAAGCATGGGGGTGGAAACATCATGCTTTAGGGCTGTTTTTCTGCAAAGGGACCAGGACGACTGATCCGTGTAAAGGAAAGAATGAATGGGGCCATGTATCGTGAGATTTTGAGTGAAAACCTCAATGCCCCTTCCATCAGCAAGGGCATTGAAGATGAAACGTGGCTGGGTCTTTCAGCATGACAATGATCCCAAACACACCGCCCGGGCAACGAAGGAGTGGCTTCGTAAGAAGCATTTCAAGGTCCTGGAGTGGCCTACCAGTCTCCAGATCTCAACCCCATAGAAAATCTTTGGAGGGAGTTGAAAGTCCATGTTGCCCAGCGACAGCCCCAAAAGATCACTGCTCTAGAGGAGATCTGCATGGAGGAATGGGCCAAAATACCAGCAACAGTGTGTGAAAACCTTGTGAAGACTTACAGAAAATGTTTGACCTGTGTCATTGCCAACAAAGGGTATATAACAAAGTATTGAGAAACTTTTGTTATTGACCAAATACTTATTTTCCACCATAATTTGCTAATAAATTCATAAAAAATCCTACAATGTGATTTTCTGGATTTTTTTTTCTCATTTCGTCTATGATGAAAATTACAGGCCTCTCTCATCTTTTTAAGTAGGAGAACTTGCACATTTGGGGGCTGACTAAATACTTTTTTTCCCCACTGTATCTATTTATTGTGGCCATCGAGATGTTAGCTATTAAAATCAGATCCAACAATAATATCAGAGGATTAGAAATCCAGGGCTTAAAAACAAAGGTGTCATTGTACGCTGATGATTCAGGTTTTCTTTTAAATCCACAACTAGAATCCCTCCACAGCCTCATAGAGGATCTAGATACATTTTCTAACCTCTCTGGATTACAACCAAATTATGACAAATGTACTATATTACGTATTGGATCACTAAAAAAATACAATTTTTACATTACAATGTAGTTTACCAATAAAATGGTCTGATGGTGATGTGGATATACTCGGAATACATATCCCAAAGGAAATAAATGATCTCACTTCAATAAATTATAATAGAAAGTTAGCAAAAATAGATAAGATCTTGCTACCATGGAAAGGTAAATACCTGTCAATTTGTGGAAAAATCACCCTGATTAACTCTTTAGTATTATCCCAGTTGACCTATTTGCTTATGGTCTTGCCTACGCCTAGCGGACAGTTTTTTAAATTATATGAGAAAAAAATATTTAATTTTATTTGGAACGGCAAGCCAGACAAAATTAAACGGGCATATTTATATAATGAATATGAATTCGGAGGACAGAAATTATTAAATATTAAAGCATTAGACCTATCACTAAAAGCTTCAGACATACAAAAGTTATACTTAAATCCGAACTGGTTCTCTAGCAAATTAGTAAGATTGTCTCACCCAATGTTCAAGAATGGCCTTTTTCCCTTTATTCAGATTACAACCACTCACTTTCAGTTAGTTGAAAAGGAAATCATCTCCCAAATATCACTATTTCTAAAACAAGCCATAGAAAGTTGGTTGCAATTTCAATTTAATCCTCCAGAAACGACAGAACAAATAATGCAACAAATATTGTGGTTAAACTCAAATATACTAATTGACAAAAAACCTTTTTTTTTGACAAAATGTTTTAAAAAGGTATAATCTTCGTACATGATATCATCGGTAGGACTGGTGGAGTTCTGTCACACATGCAGCTAACAAAAACATATGGAAATGTCTGCTCTACCCAAAATTACAACCAAATAATTGCAGCCTTAGCGCAAAAATGGAAGAGTAAAGTGGAAGGGGGAGAAAGTAAGGAACTTGTCTGTCGGCCTTGCATTAAAGAACATAATTGGTTAAGGAAAACTGTGATAAATAAAAAAGTATATCAGTTTTATTTAAGGACCAAAGGATTGACAGCCATCCCATATAGATTGCAAAATAGTTGGGAAGAGATTTTTGACGTACCGATCCCATGGCATAGTGTTTATGAACTGATACGCAAAACGACAACCGGATTCAAAAATTAGAATCTTTCAATTTAAAATATTATATAAAATTCTTGCTACCAATATAATGTTATTTATATGGGGCATACAATCTTCCCAGCTCTGCAGATTTTGCTGCGAAGAGACAGAATCATTAGATCATTTGTTTTGGTACTGTCCATTTGTAGCTTGTTTTTGGACACAGGTCCAGGAATGGCTAAAGGATTGCAATATTTACCTGGAGCTAACCTTGCAGATAGCATTACTGGGTGATCTGAATAGTCATAGTCAATCGATCAATAATATAATAATACTTTTAGAAAAAATGTTTATTTTTAATTCACAATCTGTAGAAACAATGAGAATAGAAAGGTTCAGAATTTTTGTAAAACATCACAGTACAGTTGAAATATATATGGCAAATAGAAATCCTATATGGATGGTGTTAAGAGATAGATGGGAGGTGTTGAATGGAGCTGAAGGATGGGACTAATAACAACTAACAACAAAATAATAACAAGATAACTAATAATGTAAGCATACTGTGTCCATAATAAGTATGTAGGTTGTATGTTGGGAGCTTTTGGGAAAGAGCACATTTAGAAAGATATGGCATATAGAAGCAAACTGGATCGACATCATGAAAATGATCGGAGAGGTTGAGAGTAGAAGAAGTTCAGGAGAAAAAAACGAACAAAATATAATTATTGTAAAATTGACTGTGCAGATAAAATGTAGATAGTAAGTATTAGCTGGAAGTAGAGGCCTAAGCATTGTTGTTCACTAGTTTACCCCAAGTAGGGAAAGGGTGGCGGGGTTGGAAAGTAATAAAGGGGAATATATATATAAAAAACATGCGGGATTGGAAGTGATGCAGACAATTACATTGATGGAAGTTACAATCTATCTGCAATATTAAGCTGATCTACCCCCACAAAAAAAATATTTAAAAAAACATTATAATAAATAAAAAAATAAGAAAACACCATGGGACCACGCAGCCTTCATACCGCTCAAGAAGGAGACGCGTTCTGTCTCCTAGAGATGAACGTACTTTGGTGCGAAAAGTGCAAATCAATCCCAGAACAACAGCAAAGGACCTTGTGAAGATGCTGGAGGAAACAGGTACAAAAGTATCGATAGCCACAGTAAAACAAGTCCTATATCGACATAACCTGAAAGGCTGCACAGCAAGGAAGAAGCCACTTCTCCAAAACCGCCATAAAAAAGCCAGACTACGGTTTGCAACTGCACATGGGGACAAAGATCGTACTTTTTGGAGAAATGTCCTCTGGTCTGATGAAACAAAAATAGAACTGTTTGCCCATAATGACCATCGTTATGTTTGGAGGAAAAAGGGGGTAGCTTGCAACCTGAAGAACACCATCCCAACTGTGAAGCACGGGGGTGGCAGCATCATGCTGTGGGGGTGCTTTGCTGCAGGAGGGACTGGTGCACTTCACAAAATAGATGGTATCATGAGGAAGGAAAATTATGTGGATATATTGAAGCAACATCACAAGACATCAGTTAGGAAGTTAAAGCTTGGTCGCAAATGGGTCTTCCAAATGAACAATGACCCCAAGCATACTTCCAAAGTTGTGGCAAAATGGCTTAAGGACAATAAAGTCAAGGTATTGGAGTGGCTATCACAAAGCCCTGACCTCAACCCTATAGAACATTTGTGGGCAGAGATGAGAAAGCGTATGCGAGCAAGGAGGCCTACAAACCTGACTCAGTTACACCAGGTCTGTCAGGAGGAATGGGCCAAAATGCACCCAACTTATTGTGGGAAGCTTGTGGAAGGCTACCCGAAACGTTTGACCCAAGTTAAACAATTTAAAGGCAATGCTACCAAATACTAATTGAGTGTATGTGTCACGTTCGTTTAAGGACGGGTCAGACCAAGGCGCAGCGTGAAATGCGGACATGTTTATTACAACGATAAACACACTAAACAAAACAACAAACCAAACGAAACGTGAAGTCCTAAGGCTAAACACAATACAAGCCTCACACGGAACAAGATCCCACAACTAACGAGTGCCAATAGGCTGCCTAAGTATGATCCCCAATCAGAGACAACGAGCGACAGCTGTCCCTGATTGGGAATCACACCCGGCCAAACATAGATATACAACGCCTAGACTGAAACATAGAAAACACAACATAGAATATTCACACCCTGACTCAACATATAAGAGTCCCATAAGTCAGGGCGTGACAGTATGTAAACTTCTGACCCACTGGGAATGTGATGAAAGAAATAAAAGCTGAAATAAATCATTCTCTCTACTATTATTCTGACATTTCACATTCTTAAAATAAAGTGGTGATCCTAACTGACCTAAGATAGGACATTTTAAGTTTAAATGTATTTGGCTAAGGTGTATGTGAACTTCCGACTTCAACTGTAGCTCCATTGTGTATTTCATTTTTTTCCTCTTGCGTTATTACTCTGCATCATTGGGTCGGGCTCGTAAGCAAACATTTAACGGTAAAGTCTACACCAGTTGTAATCGGCGCATGTGACAAATACAAATGTATTTGATTTTTTGATTTGATGAAACCTGGTCCTTTTAAATCCCAACAATTGAGATTCTATTTTATTTTTTACAATTTTTCTCATTCTTACAAGTGAATACACTGTAGTTGGATTTTTTAACATTTAAATAAAATTTGCTTGTCTGGAACTATTCAGATTTGGCCATGCCTGAATTAGCTTGATTGATTAGTGAATCGAAATTCTTGTGTGATAAAATCAAGTTGGTATCATCAGCAAAATGAATTGGAAGTATGGTAGAAGACACAGAGGCATGGTCATTAATATATACAGTGGGGGAAAAAAGTATTTAGTCAGCCACCAATTGTGCAAGTTCTCCCACTTAAAAAGATGAGAGAGGTCTGTAATTTTCATCATAGGTACACGTCAACTATGACAGACAAATTAAGATTTCCTTTCCAGAAAATCACATTGTAGGATTTTTAATTAATTTATTTGCAAATTATGGTGGAAAATAAGTATTTGGTCACCTACAAACAAGCAAGATTTCTGGCTCTCACAGACCTGTAACTTCTTCTTTAAGAGGCTCCCCTGTCCTCCACTCGTTACCTGTATTAATGGCACCTGTTTGAACTTGTTATCAGTATAAAAGACACCTGTCCACAACCTCAAACAGTCACACTCCAAACTCCACTATGGCCAAGACCAAAGAGCTGTCAAAGGACACCAGAAACAAAATTGTAGACCTGCACCAGGCTGGGAAGACTGAATCTGCAATAGGTAAGCAGCTTGGTTTGAAGAACTCAACTGTGGGAGCAATTATTAGGAAATGGAAGACATACAAGACCACTGATAATCTCCCTCGATCTGGGGCTCCACGCAAGATCTCACCCCGTGGGGTCAAAATGATCACAAGAACGGTGAGCAAAAATCCCAGAACCACACGGGGGGACCTAGTGAATGACCTGCAGAGAGCTGGGACCAAAGTAACAAAGCCTACCATCAGTAACACACTAGGCCGCCAGGGACTCAAATCCTGCAGTGCCAGACGTGTCCCCCTGCTTAAGCCAGTACATGTCCAGGCTCGTCTGAAGTTTGCTAGAGTGCATTTGGATGATCCAGAAGAGGATTGGGAGAATGTCATATGGTCAGATGAAACCAAAATATAACTTTTTGGTAAAAACTCAACTCGTCGTGTTTGGAGGACAAAGAATGCTGAGTTGCATCCAAAGAACACCATACCTACTGTGAAGCATGGGGGTGGAAACATCATGCTTTGGGGCTGTTTTTCTGCAAAGGGACCAGGACGACTGATCCGTGTAAAGGAAAGAATGAATGGGGCCATGTATCGTGAGATTTTGAGTGAAAACCTCCTTCCATCAGCAAGGGCATTGAAGATTAAACGTGGCTGGGTCTTTCAGCATGACAATGATCCCAAACACACCGCCCGGGCAACGAAGGAGTGGCTTCGTAAGAAGCATTTCAAGGTCCTGGAGGGGCCTAGCCAGTCTCCAGATCTCAACCCCATAGAAAATCTTTGGAGGGAGTTGAAAGTCTGTGTTGCCCAGCGACAGCCCCAAAACATCACTGCTCTAGAGAAGATCTGAATGGAGGAATAGGCCAAAATACCAGCAACAGTGTGTGAAAACCTTGTGAAGACTTACAGAAAATGTTTGACCTGTGTCATTGCCAACCAAGGGTATATAAGAAAGTATTGAGAAACTTTTGTTATTGACCAAATACTTATTTTCCACCATAATTTGCAAATAAATTCATAAAAAATCCTACAATGTGATTTTCTGGATTTTTTTTCTCATTTTGTCTGTCATAGTTGACGGGTACCTATGATGAAAATTACAGGCCTCTCTCATCTTTTTAAGTGGGAGAACTTGCACAATTGGTGGCTGACTAAATACTTTTTTTCCCCACTGTATTAGAAATAACAACGGTCCAAGGATCGAACAATGTGGAACACCACAATAATATCTTGGCCCTGGTAGATGCACAACCATTTGCACATAGAAATAGTTCTCTATCATTAAGATAATCATATAGCCATTTATATGTATAATCATGAAAACCATAATATTCAAATTTAATAAGTAATATTTCATTATCAACCGTGTCAAAAGCTTTTGATAAATGTAGAAAAATGCCAAGAGCATATTCGTTGTTCAGGGCTGTAAAGATTTTATCCACATGTTGTAAAACAGTCATATCTGTGGAATATTGGTGCTCATATAGATTTTTTTTTTTACAAATTATTTTATACACCAGTTTCTCTAGTATTTTAGAAAAACATGATAGTACAGATATTGGGTGATAATTTGTTAAATATCTTGTATCCCTAGATTTAGAGATGGGGATAACTTTGGCAATTTTCAAATGTTTTGGAACAATACCAGTTAGAGGCTCAATAATCAAGGAAGGCACTGATTTCACCAAAGAGGCACCTCATAATTACCAGCTGCTGATAGATTTAAGTTACCAATTACCTCCATCACCTCCATTACATCAGGTGGATCAAACTGAAGCAGAGAAGGGAAATGTCCCTTCATGTAATCCAAGGGATTTCCATACATTTCTCAGATTTTCTTTGACAGAGAGGAACCCACATTCACAAAAAAAGTTATTAAATTCACATGAGATAACATCAGGATCGCTATAGGTCTTATTTCCAACAATAAATTGAGATGTAGAAGCCTTTTTCTTATTCAACAGTTGATTGATTATTTTCCAAGTTGACTTTTTTTAAATTGAGGATTGAAAGATTAATACAGAATTGAAGGATTTGAGAAAAGTCTGGTAACCAGACTCCACATTGGGATGATTAGAAATATTTCCCATGAAATATCATCACTCAACATCTTAAAATGCTCATAATACTTTTGTTAAATATTCTCCATTCCCACCTGTTCATTTCCAGCTGCCCACAAGAAGTGGAATATTGGAAAGTGGTCAGAAATGTCAGTATAAAGTGTACCTGTTTTATCCATATTATTCAAAGAATTAGTCAAAATATTATCAATATTATCTGGGGTGGAGTTTGTTGGGGTGGAGGCACCATCTTTCTCTTGGCAGACTGAATGTAAAAGCTAGTCCAATGTAGGAGTTTCAGATGCTGAAGTTGACTGCTTTGCACTTCCATACAGTTGCTGTCCATGGTTTTGAATTTTCCAGAGCCATAGATACACTTAGGGTTTTGCAGTATTAAAAGCAAAAATATGACATATATTTTATATATGTTTCTACGCTATGTGGTTAGAATAATACTGCGAAATTGTGGACATTATGATAATGCCCTTTTAGTGTAAGAGCTGCTTGAAAAGACCGCCTGAAATGTCAGCCTGTTTTAGTGGGATGGAGTTTTGGCCTGCCTGGTGACAATAAGACCAATTACAAATAGAGTACCAATCCTCTTTGCCAATAACAGCTTGTTTTATTTTTTCCCCTTCCCACTCAGACC
Organism: Coregonus clupeaformis; assembly: GCF_020615455.1. Taxonomy (NCBI): domain Eukaryota; kingdom Metazoa; phylum Chordata; class Actinopteri; order Salmoniformes; family Salmonidae; genus Coregonus; species Coregonus clupeaformis. Next base: position 45,168,603 of record NC_059221.1, on the reverse strand, counting down.
ACTCCCAGACAGTCATAGCAAAATTATTGCATGAAAAATTGCTCTTTGCTAACAAGCTATATTTGATTCTTTTTGAAATTGTTACACAGAAATTATTTGATATTGAGATAAAAACAGCTGCATTGGACCTTAAAAAGACAGTTATATTTAACCAAACACTGACATCTAGTGGAAGTGTCCTGCACAGATTCAAGCTGATATAAATTACAACTAAGCAGAGAGCTCCACCCCTGACTTACTTGTTTAGCAGGAAGGAGCAAAGCTCACAACAGAACAGCGCTGTAACATTCAGCTATTCAGCATTCAGCTAAACTGATTTATGTCTTATAGGGGGACCAATAATCTTTTAAAACAATCAAGAATCTAAACAACAGTTGGAACACCAGCAGGAAAACATAGATTTCTAAATTCAGTTTTCAAAAGTAAACCTTCATCAAGAGAGTTTTCAAAAGTGAAACTAAACTTTCTGTTCAAAAGCCATAACAGAGAGATAAGCAGTGAGAAATGGCATCTAAAGCTTTTCTCTCAGAGGATGATTTCTCCTGTGCTGTATGTCATGACATCTTCAAGAATCCAGTGGTCCTGTTCTGTAGCCACAGCTTCTGTAAAGCCTGTCTGGAGGAATACTGGAAACAGAAGACATCTCGGGAATGTCCAGTCTGCAGAAAGAAATCATCAATGGAATTCCCCCCCTGTAACCTGGTTTTAATGAACCTGTGTGAGGCCTTCTTACAGGATAGAAGTCAGAGAGCTTCAGCAGGGTCTGAGGTGCTCTGCAGTCAGCACAGTGAGAAACTCAAGCTTTTCTGTCTGGAGGATAAACAGCCCATCTGTTTTGTGTGTCAAACTTCAAAAATGCATAAAAGCCATGACTTCTGCCCAATAGATGAAGCTGCACAGGATCATAAGGTAGGAGATGTATTTAACACTACTTGGCTTACAGCATGTACTGCACATATTGTGAAATGTGAATAAAGATCTGTGTGCCAATCCACTCCTTTTACACACAGCATCTGTTTATAATGTTGTTTCATTCCAGGAGAAACTCAAGATTGCACTGGAGCCCTTACAGGAGAAACTGAAGGTCTTTAGAGAAGTTAAACTGACCTGTGATCAAACAGCAGAGCACATCAAGGTAAGAATACAGAGTGAAGCTGAGATATAATTATATTGTAAAGATTTACCATAACTCTGTGGAGTTATGGATGATCAATTATTGATGATATATTTGACATTCCTCTCTGCTGTATCCAGAGCCAGGCCCAGCACACAGAGAGGCTGATTAAGATGGGGTATAAGAAGCTTCATCAGTTTCTATATGCGGAAGAGAGAGCCAGGATAGTTGCACTGAAGGAGGAAGAGGAGCAGAAGAGTCAGATGATGAAGAAGAAGATTGAGGAGTTGAGCAGAGAGATATCATCACTTTCAGACACAATCAGAACCATAGAGGAAGAGCTGGGAGCTGAGGACATCTCATTCCTGCAGGTAAGGACTGATCTACCTCTGATAAATCAACTGCCCTATCTATTATGAAATAAATATTGTAGCAATATATTCATATGTTTTAGATTGATTTTCTATGATCAATACATCTTTTAATGTGTTATTTTGTTTCCCTACAGAACTACAAGGATACAGTGAAAAGGTAAGGGGACTTTATTACGTCTCTCTCTTCTCTGGGGTTCTGTACCCAACCCCACACTAGTGTAACCCTTAATTCATGTTGTAGGTATTTAACACTATCTCCACCACCAAAAAACAACTGAAAACTATTACTTGTGGTTTAATGTCTCCTGGACCAGGAGATGCAGCCAATCAGTGATGAAGATTCACTCTGCCTCTTTTTTTGCTTCCACCCTCTCCTGACATGAGCAGGTGCCCTTGGGAATATTATTGCTTTCAAAATAAAAGTCCCCAGGGTACAAAATAACAGTGCCTCAATACATTATGCCAAAATACAAATCATAGCAAAAGTAAGGCTACAGTTGTGTCCCCCTACAAAAGGAAACGTCCCCATTTCAATGACAACTTGAGAACACCCTGTCAACCTGACAGAAAACAACTGTAGGAGGGCTGAGGCTAATCATTCTAAGTAACAAAGTCCTTTAACTTGGAAGGCTTTTGACTGTTCGGCCACACCTTGTTGTGGCAGGGGCCTGTACTACAGGAGGTGGCCCGTTTGGTTCAGCATCATGTCTGGGGTTAGGGTAACCCTGGGCAGGTGGAGGTATTAGAGGTATTTCCTGATCCCCAGCGGCAATGGCCGGGGCATGGACTAGCACACGGAATGGGATAGAGTCTGGCGCCCGGGCTGGTGGGCGGTAAGGCAGAGTCCCGGACAATGAGGTGGGAGTGGGTCTATGTCTTACTGGCCTGATGTGACCTCTTCATCACCTTGTATGGACGCTTCCATCTTTGTGCAAGTTTGTTCATGCGCTGGGCTGAGTCATCCAAGAAAACCAGGTCCCATTCCTTGTATGGGCAAAAAAACACCTTTCGATCATGATGATGTTTCTGTTGCAGTTTTGCCATTGTAGACTGCTGGTCCGCCTCCTTGGGGTCGTGTGTGAGTCGTGTGGTCAGGTCCTGGGCATAAGCAGTGGGTGTTGAGGGGGCTGTTTGTGCGAGAGATGAGTTACCGTTAAACAGGACATCCACTGGCAGACGAGGCTCTCTGCCATGAGCTTGAAAGTAAGGGGTGAAGCCTGTACTCAAGTGCACACTTGAATTGAAGTACAGCTCCACCTGAGGGATATATTTGTCCCATTCCCCACCGTACTGACTGATGTACTTTGTAAGCTGGTCCTTCAGGGTCCGGTTCTGCCTCTCTACCATGCCAACGCACTGAGCATGATATGGCGATGTGCGTGTTTTTTCAATGCACAGTACTTTGCATAATTGTTTTACGAGGTCTGACACCATTTTTGTGAATGTAGGGCCAATAACACAGTTTACGAGCTCTCAGCAAAGTACGCTCAGCACCTAAATGTCCACTGAACACATTTCCATGAAGGAGAGTCAGTTGCTTTTGGGATGAGTGCCTCTGGAAGCAGTGGCATGTATTCATGGATGCCAAGGGAAGCCAGGCTTCCCACCAAAAATGACCAAGAAAAACCATACAAAATAATGTATATTTCGTCTCTCTGTGTTTCATAAATGTCCTTCAATTCGCAAGAGGCTGAATGTATCTCACCGGAGAAAGCATCCAAGCAAACGAAACAGTACCCCTCTGTCTCTGTATGTATAGCCCATCTATCCTGACTTGTCAAAAAGAGTATGACATTGTTGCTGCCCGTAGCATTGAATGCAAGGGAAGCCAGGGAGAATTTGGCCTCCCTTGATAAAAATAAAACGATAAATAGCCAATCAGTGTGAGCTCAACTGTGAATGGTCCTGGCACACCAAAAAAAAGTGTCAAATGAAGCCAGTTTGGATTTGGCTTCAAACCAATCAAATCACATTAGAAGCCAAACGTCACAGACAGAAAACTTGACTTGTTGCATCTCGTTGTGTAGTTGTCCTCCGGTGGCTAGCTAGCTAGCTCAAATTGTCCCTTTCCTAAATTAGCCTTGGAAAGAAATAGGGACTTGAACTTAAATCTCTGTACTGGCCAATGATTATAACAGCGTTTCTGATCCAACCATAAATCCATACTTTGTGTTCCTGGCTGACAGGATGGAAGTTCAACATGTAGCTAGATGTAGTTGGCTGGCTAATGTTAACTAGCTGGCCTGGCGCATCCTTGCCGATGAATGGAAGTTAGGCTAGCGAGCAAGCATTTTAGACAGGTAGCCTATGACAACAAAAACTAAAAGCGTGTACTGTATGACAGAGTCATAGACTGTTCAGGCAACATGAAAGAGGAGGATGGCATTGGTGTTTCTCTACAAGTAGGGTGAGTCAACAGGTTTTATTCTACTTGCACGCACACGCACACACACACACAGAAATCAGTAGCATGGACCGACCCATCATATTTAGCTTAGGTTGATTGGACTAAATAGTTTTTGGTATCATTTAGTTGTCATCGTATTATACTAAGCATTAGATGATGTTGAAATGTTGAAGTTAAAATGGTGCTGAAATAGTGGAGGCAGCGCCTATTTTATTTGAGAATTGCGATAACTTTGATCATGCTGTAGGTCATGTAACTGTTTGTTACATCCAAGTTTTGTGGACTTCAATGAACAGATGTTGCTCTCTGGTTTTATGATGAAACCAAGGTGTGGTTGAATTTATTCTGTAACTGTGTCTTCTTATTTTCTCGGCCTTTGGGACTATATATCACTGTGTCAATGCATATGAACTAACAGGTTATAGAGCAAACAACGCAATTATCACAACACATAGGTTTTAATATGGCCATAACACATATTACAACCTCTGTGTTGTGATAATTGCGTTATTTGCTCAATAAATTCAGTTAATTCATATGCCTTGCGACCGTGATATATAGGCCTAAAGGCCGAGACAATAAGAAGACACAGTGGCAGAATAAATTCAACCACACCCTTGTTTTATCACAAAACCGGATAGCAACCTCCGTCCAGTGAAGTCCACAAAGCATATTGCATGTAACAGACATGACCTACAGCATGGTCAAGCAAGTTAATGTTTCCGACATATTCGGAACACTAAACAACTATTTAGATTTAGAGCCACAGAGAGTTACCGCAAGTCACAAAGAAAACAGGAGCTCCCTCCACTATTATGTAAAAATGTATGCACGCATGACTGTAAGTCGCTTTGGATAAAAGCGTCTGCTAAATGGCATATTATTATTATTATTATTATTATTATTATTATTATTATTATTATTATTACAGCACCATTTGCTTAGTCTAATACAGTGACAACTAAAATATATCAAAAACTATTTAGTCCAATCAACGTAAGCTACATATAAGGTGGCTGTCCATGGTTCTGATTTCTGTGTGCGTGTGTGTGCGTGCGTGTTTGTGCAAGTAGAAGAAGTTGTTGACTCACCCTACTTGTAGAGAAATGCTAATACCATCCTACTCTCTTTCATGTTGACGAAACGGTCTATCACTCTGTCATACAGTACACGCTTTTATTTTTTGTTGTCCTCGGCTACCTGGCTGAAATGCTTGCCATTGCATTCTCGTTTGGACCAGACAGCATCAGATAGATGGCCTACACGTAGAGAGACAGAGGGGCACTGTTTCGCTTGCTCAGATGCTTTCGCCTGTGAGATACATTCAGCCTCTTGCAAATTGAAGGAAAATTATGAAACACAGAGAGACGAAAGATACATAAAAAAATTTTTTACAAAAAATATTGGTCAATTGTTTTGGGAAGCCTGGCTTCCCTTGGCATCCATGAATACACGCCACTGATGGCTAGTGTCTCAGAAGTGTCTGAAATAGGAGCAAGGTGTGCAGCGTTGTGTAGGGCCTCAAACGTAGGAATAGGGGAGGACGAGGAGGTAGAGAAGGAGGCGCAGACACAGGGCTAAGGTGGGTGATTAAACACTGTACCTCTTTGCTGATTTCTGTGTGTTCAGGTCTCCGTGACATGGCGTCTGCGTTTGCATGTTGTTTTCCTTCCCTGTGTACCATAACATAGTCATACACATCCAATTCCAAGATCCAACTTCCTCTCCTTCCTGTGGGGTTACTATCCCCTGGACATTTCTTGAGGCAGACAAAAGGCTTGTGGTCTGTTATAACTGTGAATGAACTGCTGGACAGGAAATGCTTAACATTTCTGACAGCCCATACAACAGCCCATAATTCATGGTCATAGGTGGCCCACTTTCTTTCTGATGATGAGAGGGTATGACTGGTTTATGCTATGATACACTCCCAGTTGTCTTGGCGATGTGCAAGCACTGCCCTACGGCAGCCTTTGATGCGTCAGTGTAAAGTAGGAACGGCTCTGTGAACACTGGGTGTGCCACAATGGGAGGGTTCGTGAGAGCGTTTTTTTGTGTGTGAACGGCTTCCTCACACTCGGAGCTCCAGTGGAATCTAATTCCTTTCTTTGTCAGAGCATTCAATGGAGCCACAACAGAATCAACATTTCTTAACACACCTTCTGTAGTAGGAGCACAAGCCTGTAAAGGCTCGCACTTCAGTAGTCGCTCTGAGTGTGGGCCAGTCCCTGACCTTGTCCAGGTTCTTCGAGTTGGGCTACAGGCCATCCTTGGATATGACATGTCCAAGGAACGTGGCTTGGGTGCAAGCAAGATGACGCTTGGATTGAGCTTCAAGACAGCCTTTTGGGACTGCATGAACAATTCTTTGAGAGTCTGTAGGTGTTCCATGAAGGTCGTGTTGAAAACCAACACATCATCAAGGTAGATGAGGTACACTTTCCAATGTAGGCTACGGAGTACAAGCTCCACTAATCTCTGAAAAGTGGGAGGAGCATTTGTGAGGCCCATCGGCACCACTTTGCCAGTCATGAAGGCACTTTTCTCTCTGTCTTCCTCAGCTAGTTCAACCTGCCAGGAACCACTAGTTAAGTCCATTGTACTGATCCAGCATGCACCTGATAAGCTGTCCAAAGCATCTGATGTCCGTGGCAGGGGATATGCATCTCGCACTGTCACTGCATTCAACTTCCAGAAATCAAAGCAAAATCTGCTCTCCTCAATAAGGTTGTGAACTAACAACTTTTCAACTTGCCTGTCCAGCTCTTTCCTCACCTAGGCTCAGTCCTATATGCACGCTGATGGATGGGCGGGGAGTCTCCTGTGTTGATATTGTGTTTGATGAGATCTGTGTGTCCAGTTCTCCAGCTGCTGGAGCTACTCACTGTCCACTGGTGAGAGCTGGAGATGAAGTTTTGGGAGAGCCTGTGGTTGTGCCTGCACATTGTTCAAGGTGGTCTCGACTACAATCTATTCCTCACCTCCCTGACTGACAAGAGAATTAAACTCTCCTAGCAAGGTGTCCCTTGGGATATGACAGTCATTAATGGTGGTGTTAGATACACGGATGAATGTGACACCTTTCTTGACTGAGGACACAGTACATGCCACACACAGATCTGGGATGTTGCTAAGGTCAGGTTCAAGTAGCCCTATGTTGTCATGGTTCCAACTGTCACCAGAGGGCAGCAGAGACCGCCCTAGAGACTATAATGACACTGTTTTCAGTTCCTAATTATGATTTTGTTTTAGAGAGGTGTGTTTTCTGTTACCCTTTGCAGAAGTTTGATTCATTTGCCATGTGTGTTTGTCTCCTGAGTGAGTTATCGAGTCATAGTGTTTGTTATTTAAGTTATTAAGTTTTACTTTGTACCTACTGTTGAACTTTTTCCCAGTCAAGTATTTACGTTTATTCTAAACCACTGGTTCCTCGTCTGGTTCTCTTCTCTGCTCCTGGGTCCTACCTCACCACGTCACATACGTAGGTGGAGGACACTGACTGAAGCTCAGTTGGGGGTCCCTGATAATGTTCATCTGGGACAGGGCGGGGATGCACAGGGTAGTTAAAGTAACAGCATTGCATCTGAGTGGGGCACTGTGTCTAGAACACAGCAAGGGCACAGTCCAATTACACCAGTCTGTAACCCTTATTTCTTGTTGTAGGTAATTAACACTATCTCCACCGGAGGACTTGTGTGTTCAGCAGAAAAAAATCTAACAAGGGTTATAACTGAAAACTATTACTCAGTCATGAAGATTCACTCTGGTCTTTTTTTTCTTCCACCCTCTCCCGACATGAGCAGGTGACCCTGGGAATACTATTGCTTTCAAAATAAAAGTCCCCATGGTACAAAATAACTGTCACGGATTCTGCCGAGACTGCTCCTCCTCCTGGTTCGGGCAGGCTTCGGCGTTCGCCGTCCCCGGAGTACTAGCTGCCACCGCTCTATGTTTCGTTATTTGATTGCTTTTGTCTGTCTGTTACACCTGTGTCCATTTGTGTGTTGATTACTTGTCTTATACGTTCCTTGTTTTGCACTAGACTGATTGTGTGTTGTTATGACTGCCACTTTGTCGGAGCTACGTGTTTGCACTCTGTTTCGTTTTGTGTTTAGTGTTTACGCGTGTTGCGTAATTTTCCCTCGCCTCTTGGTTTTAGTCGAGGTCGGGTTTTCTCATTTACGTTGGACTATTAAAGTCTGTTGGACGTAACCTCTGTGTCCTGCGCCTGACTCCTCCACCACATCCACATCGGTTCTTAGTGACAATAACAGTGCCTCAATACATTACGCCAAACTAAAAGTCATAAATGTAAGGCTACAGCAGCACTGACTCCTGAATGTTTTTCCAGAGCCCAGTGCACACTGCCAGATCCAGAGAGGGTTTCAGGAGCGCTGATAGACGTGGAAAAGCACCTGGGCAACCTGCAGTTCAGAGTCTGGGAGAAGATGCAGGGAGGAGTTCCCTACAGTGAGTAGGTCTTTTAGATATAATGGGTATTAAACACTAAGTGTACAAAACACTAAGAACACCTGCTCTTTCAATGATATAGACTGACCAGGTGAATCCAGGTGAAAGCTATGATCCCTTATTGATGTCACTTGTTAAATCCACTTCAATCAGTGTAGATAAATGGGAGGAGACAGATTTAAGAAGTATTTTTAATCCTTGAGACAGTTGAGACATGGATTGTGTATGTGTGCCATTCAGAGGGTGAATAGGCAAGACAAAATATTTAATTGCCTTTGAACGGGGTATAGTAGTCTTTGTCAAGAACTGCTGCAACGCGGATGGGGATTTCACGCTTAACAGTTTCCCATGAGCCACCACCCAAAGGACATCCAGCCAACTTGAAAGAACTGTGGGAAGCATTGGAGTCAAGATGGGCTAGCATCCCTGTGGAACGCATCCGACACTTTCTAGAGTCCATGCCATGACGATTTGAGGCTGTTCTGATTGCCAAAAAATATTAGGAAGGTGTTCTTAATGTTTTGTGCACTGTGTATATTGGAACACCACTATAACTCTCAAAAACTGAAAACATAGACAGTGAATGATATTTAGAATTACCTTCATAATGTACATTTGCTTTGCACGTTTTCAGAAGATCTTCCAATAAGTAATGTGAAAATATAGAACACAAAACACAAACACATCATATATCATATAGAGGAATGTATTCCCCCTTGATTTGAATTAATCTAGTGTTTTTGATTTCTCTCCATCCAGCTCCAGTAACTCTGGACCCCAACACTGCCCACCCACATCTCATCCTGTCTGATGATCTGACCAGTGTGAGATACAGTGATGAGGAACAGCAGCTTCCAGACAACCCAGAGAGGTTTGATGGCCATATAATGGTCCTGGGCTCTAAGGGTTTTAACTCAGGAACACACAGCTGGGACATTGATGTTAGGAAGAATAAAGTCTGGGACCTGGGAGTGATCACAGAGTCTGTCCAGAGGAAGGGATACTGTGGATATTGGCATGGATCCTGGGGTGTGTTGTTTGGTGGTGGAGATTATAAAACACATTTACCAAAGCAGCCACTCACTCACCTCACAGTGAGACGGAACCCCCAGAGGATCAGAGTGCAGCTAGACTGGGAAGGAGGAAAGCTGTCATTCTCTGACCCTGTCAATAACACACATCTACACACATTCACACACACTTTCACTGAGAGAGTCTTTCCATTCATCTGCACTGGCTTTTCTCCCCTCCCTCTGAGGGTGTTACCAGGTAACGTCTCTGTATCAGTGGATACTGTCTCTGTCTAAATCAGGGACTAATGTGATGTAAATGAGTCAGTAACACTCACTGATGTCCTTCAATAAGATTCTGACAGAGGGAGGACACACTGTGATGTAGTATAGAGGACCTTCCTCCTTTAAGAACGTTCCTGCTGTAACACTTTCACCTGTCAGATAATCACCACTATTATGGTACTATATTACATTCATCACTGTTAATATTGTCCTCTGTAGCTCAATTGGTAGAGCATGGTGCTTGTAACGCCAGGGTAGTGGGTTCGATCCCCAGGACCACCCATACGTAAAAATGTATGCACACATGACTGTAAGTTGCTTTGGATAAAAGTGTTTGCTAAATGGCATATTATTATATTATTATTATTACAATTATTATTATTATTACTACAATAATCACTATTATTACTACAATAATCACTATTATTACTACAATAATCACTGTTACTATGCAATAATCGATATTAATACTATTTATCTCACACTTTCACCTGTCAGACAATAATCTCTAACATCTGACCAAATTATCCAATATTTTAGTTCTGGGTTAACTGAGATTGGTCAAACTATGGTAGTCATCACTATTATAGAATAGAAATGTCACCTGTTCGTTTTTGGGTTTTCTTTTTACCACATTTTGATTTTGTCTCTGGTTATGTTAACACTGGCATGTATCCCAATCAACTTGGGCTACCTGAAAAATATTTGCCGTATAGTGTTGTGGCCTTGGAGCAAGATTCAGTTAACTAGTTTGTGAACACCAACACATGTAACATATGTCTGTAGAGTGCAACAAATTTTCATCCAATAAAAATGTTAAATAATCTGGAGCTTCTTCCATCAGTGTTAGGATTATGGGGTTAAATTAAGATCAGCTGCACACATATACTGTCTACACACACACACACACACACACACACACACACAAACACACACACACATGCACGCACACACACACACAAACACACACACACACACACACACACATATGCACGCACACACACACACAAACACACACACACATGCACGCACACACACACACACACAAACACACACACACATGCACGCACACACACACACACAGACACACACAAACACACACACACATGCACGCACACACACACACAAACACACACACACACACAAACACACACACACACACACACAAACACACACACAAACACACACACACACATGCACGCACACACACACACAACACACACACACACACAAACACACACACACACGCACACACACACAAACACACACACAAATATAGACACACACACAGAGAATCCCGGGAGCTTGTTTGGGGAGTTGGTTTGTTGGGGTGGAGTCACCATCTTGCTCTTGGCAGACTGAATGTAAAAGCTAGTCCAATGTAGGAGTTTCAGATGCTGAAGTTGACTGCTTCGCACTTCCATACAGTTGCTGTCCATGGAGTTGAACTGACCAGAGACATAGATAGTCAGAATTCAGCTAACAGTCAAGTCAAGTCAGATGAGGAGAAAAAGTTGATCAGTTTCTTTGGTAAGTTTCATACGCCTAGCATTTTGAAGCGTTAAAATCCAGTTATATTTAAGTAAACACTGACATCTAGTGGATATGTCCTGCACAGACTCAAGCTGATATAAATGACAACTTCTGCTGAGAGCTCCGCCCTACTCCTGCTTGACAGGAAGGAGCAAAGCTCACAACAGAACAGCACTGTAACATGCAGCTATTCAGCATTCAGCTAAATGTCTTGTGGTAGGACCAATAATCTTTGTAAACAATCAAGAATCAAAACAACAATTGAAGACTAAGGAACACCGGCATCAAAACATAGATTTAGAAGTTCAGACAACATTTCAAAAGTAAACCTTCAGTTCAAAAGTCATAACAGAGAGATAAGTAGTGAGAAATGGCATCTAAAGCTTTTCTCTCAGAGGATGATTTCTCCTGTCCTGTATGCTGTGATATCTTCAAGAATCCAGTGGTCCTGTTCTGTAGCCACAGCTTCTGTAAAGCCTGTCTGGAGGAATACTGGAAACAGAAGACATCTCGGGAATGTCCAGTCTGCAGAAAAAAATCATCAATGGATTTCCCCCCCGTAACCTGGTTTTAATGAACCTGTGTGACGCCTTCTTACAGGATAGAAGTCAGAGAGCTTCAGCAGGGTCTGAGGTGCTCTGCAGTCAGCACAGTGAGAAACTCAAGCTCTTCTGTAAGGAGGATAAACAGCCCATCTGTTTTGTGTGTCAAACTTCAAAAATGCATAAAAGCCATGACTGCTGCCCAATAGATGAAGCTGCACAGGATCATAAGGTAGGAGATGTGTTTAACACTAGTTGACCTACAGTATGTGGGTGGCAGGTAGCCTAGCTATTGATAGTGGCAGACCCTGGCCCCACTCTCATAGGGTGTCTCAGTTAGAGTTGGTATATGCAAAAAACACACTTGTCTATGTGTGAAATAGGAAGAATATTAGCACCCACCTAATTTTTTTTTTTTAATGTGCATACAGTCACATTTGAATAAAGATCTGTGTGCCAATCCACTCCTTTTACACACAGTATATCTTTATAAGTTGATTCATTCCAGAAGGAACTCAAGACTTAATTGAAGCCCTTACAGGGGAAGCTGGAGGTCTTTAGAGAAGTTAAACTGACCTGTGATCAAACAGCCAACCACATCAAGGTAAGAATACAGAGTGAAGCTGAGATGGAGTGATACTTTACACATTTACCATAACCCTGTGGAATTATGGATGATCAATTATTGATGATATCTTTGACATTCCTCTCTGCTGTCTCCAGAGCCTGGCCCAGCACACAGAGAGACTGATTAAGATGGGGTTTGAGAATCTTCATTAGTTTCTACATGAGGAAGAGAGAGCCAGGATAGATGCACTGAAGGAGGAAGAGGAGCAGAAGTCAGATGATGAAGAAGAAGATTGAGGAGTTGAGCAGAGAGATATCATCACTTCCAGACACAATCAGAACCATAGAGGAAGAGCTGGGAGCTGAGGACATCTCATTCCTGCAGGTAAGGACTAATCTACCTCTGATAAATCAACAGCCCTTTCAATTATGAAATAAACATTGTAGTAGTACATTCATATGTTTTAGATTGATTTTCTATGATCAATACATCTATTAATGTGTTATTTTGTTTCCCTACAGAACTACAAGGATACAGTGAAAAGGTAAGGGGACTTTATTATGTCTCTCTCTTCTCTGGGGTTCTGTACCCAACCCCACAGCAGCACAGACTCCGGAATGTTCTTCCAGAACCCAGTGGACACTGCCAGATCCAGAGAGGGTTTCAGGAGCGCTGATAGATGTAGCAAAGCACCTGGGCAACCTGCAGTTCAGAGTGTGGGAGAAGATGCAGGAAATAGCTCAGGACAGTAAGTATTTAAGGGGTATAATAAGGTATTATACTGTAGACCAAGACATCACTATGACTCTCCAGAAAAAGTGGGGGGGCTTTCCTATTTTGTCCTCTATTGCTCCTCAAGCAAAGGGGGGAGGCCGATGACATCACAGTACACACATCAGACCAACTCATTGAATGGACAACTACTTGAAGATTGCTGTACACCAGAGGAACCCATCCAACTTGAAGGAGCTGGAGCACTTTTACCTTGAAGAATGGGCAAAAATCCCAGTGCCTAGATGTGCCAAGCTTATAGAGACATACCCCAAGACACTTGCAGATGTAATTGCTGCAAAAGGTGGCTCTACAAAGTATTGACTTTGGGGGGGGGGGGTTGAATAGTTATGCACGCTCAAGTTCAGTTTTTTTGTCTTATTTCTTGTTTGTTTCACCCCCAAAAATATTTTGCATCTTCAAAGTGGTAGGCATGTTGTGTAAATCAAATGATACAAACCCCCCCAAAATCAATTTTAATTCCAGGTTGTAAGGCAACACAATAGGAAAAATGCCAAGGGGGGTGAATACTTTCGCAAGCCACTGTAGATGACTGTATATGATATATGATGCTATGTGTTGTATGTTTTGTGTTCTATATGTGAACATTACTTATTGGAAATCCTATTAAAACTTCACATCTGTAAATGTACCATCTCCTTTTTGATAAACACACTGAAACGTATTTGATGTTGTAAAGAAAACGGCTGTAATTTATTTTAAAGACACACTGCAGCTATTTGTTTTATTTTCCTGCTGAAAAACAATATCTCATGTGTAAATACAGTAATGTTCACAGACTTAAAGGGGGAACAAATAGTGTTTTTTAGACACAACTTACACAACAGATAAAAACACATGATCCAAATAAGCAATTCACTCCCCTCAGAGTGAGACAGAACACCAAGAGGATCAGAGTGCAGCTAGACTGGGAAGGAGGAAAGCTGTCATTCTCTGACCCTGTCAATAACACACATCTACACACATTCACACACACTTTCACTGAGAGAGTCTTTCCATTATTCTGTACTATCCCACCTCTGAGAGTGTTACCAGGTAAGGTGTCTGAATCAGTGACTAACATGGTGTAAATGAGTCAGTAACACTCACTGATGTCCTTCATTAAGATTCTCACAGAGGGAGGACACAATGTGATGTAGAGGAGAGTATCATTGTCTGACTCACCTATTACTATTATAGAATGTAAATGTCATCTGTTCTATGTTGGTTTTCTTTTTAGCACATTTAGAGTTTGTCTGTTTCTTTTAACACTGGCAGTATGTATCCCAATAACCTTGGGCTGCCTGAATGGCATTTAGCGTATAGTGTTGTGTCCTTGGACCGTGCCGCAGTTAGCTAGCTTGTTCGCAATAACACCTTTAATCTAAGTCTGTAGAGTGCAACACATTTTCATCCAATATCAATAAACATGTGAAATGATCTGAAGCTGCTTCCGTCTGTTAGGAATATGGGGTTAAGGTCAGCTGTAGACATATACTGTGTGCACACACACACACATACACATACACACGCACACACACACACACACACCAACGCACACGCACACACAAACACACTCAATTCCTAGAACCCTTTTGCCTCTTTCTGGATACCACATGTTTACATTAGGACATTTCTAGAATCTATCATTGGTTCAGTTACTGTGAAATCATAAAACCCTTGATAAAACCCCACTCACCCATGAAGGGACATAACATCGTTCAATCAGTAGAAATGACTGTAGATTACCCCAGCATATCTAGTCAATCCCAGTGTCCCATTGTTATCGAAAGTTCCACTTATGTCACATAAAGACAGTGTTACACAAAGCCAGTTTGACTGACAGGTGGTCCTTGGGAACAACGGACCCTCTCCCACTCCTCTAGTTAGCAGTGGATTATGCAGCAAAGCAATCAAGGAAAGTGCAATCAGAGATTCCTTAGGAAATTAGCCCCTCAGAATCAAAGAAAGTGCAAACAGAGATCCCTCAAGGAATTAGCCCCTCTGAATGATTGACCCCTCAATCCGGATCTAGGGATTTAGTTGGTCTCATCTCTTCATCCACAGCCTCTCTCTGCTGAGTAGCTTTATAAGGACAGAGCGGTCCAGCTTCTGAGTCTCTGAGTCCATAGAGCCATTACCAGGCTGCCATACTACACTGATATAGGGCCTCTATTGGACTGCTTGATCTACTATAGATCTGCTATCGGACTGCTTGATCTACTATAGATCTGCTATTGGACTGCTTGATCTACTATAGATCTGCTATTGGACTCCTTTTGTGCTTTAATTGATTTGCTATAGGAATACCATTGGGCTAAGAGCCAACTCTATGCCCTTCCGGTGTGTTTCTTAGATATTTATAACACAGGTGTCTGGCCAGGTAGGTAGTCCTCACCACTCGACTCCACTGCCCCAAACAGAACAGAATGGACCACCGACAGCTTCTCCCCGATCTCCATGGAAACATCTCCTCCTCCCTGGGCTCGGTCAATGACGCGCTGCTCTCCAGGACGGGCTACACAGTCCTGGCTGTGATCATTGGTGCGTTCTCAGTGCCCGGGGTCTGTATGAACGTCCTGGTCATCGTGGTGACGGTGAGACACCGGAGGCTGCGCCAGCCTCTGAACTACGCCCTAGTCAACCTGGCAGTGGCAGATCTGGGCTGTGCTCTGTTCGGGGGACTGCCCACTATGGTCACCAACGCTATGGGCTACTTCAGCATGGGGCGGCTGGGCTGCGTGCTGGAGGGTTTTGCTGTGGCTTTCTTTGGTGAGTTACTCTTTCTTTGGTGAGTTACTCTTTCTTTGGTGAGTTACTCTTTCTTTGGTGATTTATTCTTTCTTTGGTGAGTTACTCTTTCTTTGGTGAGTTACTCTTTCTTTGGTGAGTTACTCTTTCTTTGGTGAGTTACTCTTTCTTTGGTGATTTACTCTTTCTTTGATGAGTTACTCTTTCTTTGGTGATTTACTCTTTCTTTGGTGATTTACTCTTTCTTTGGTGAGTTACTCTTTCTTTGGTGAGTTACTCTTTCTTTGGTGAGTTACTCTTTCTTTGGTGAGTTACTCTTTCTTTGGTGAGTTACTCTTTCTTTGGTGATTTACTCTTTCTTTGGTGAGTTACTCTTTCTTTGGTGAGTTACCACCGAGGACCACTTTGGAAACACGTTTTAATAAATACTTGTAAATCCTATTCTCTGGGAATACATTGTACGTCTAGTTGTATATGTTTTCACCCAAATAAATTCAATTAAATTCAATACAACAGTTTAGAGGTAGTAAATGGAAGTGTCTGGCTATACAGGGAGAGTTATTTTTGTCAAATCCACTAGGCCTATTGATGTCAATTGAATGGATGTGTTTGCTGGGTTATTGCATGTACATGTAGTGTATGTGTTTGATTTTGTCCTTCCCAGGTATTGCAGGTCTGTGTTCAGTGGCCGTGATAGCTGTGGACCGTTATGTGGTGGTGTGTCGACCAATGGGGGCGGTCATGTTCCAGACCAGGTCAAGTAGAGTTCAACAGTATTCCATTTAACTCTGGTAACTGTGCATAAACAGAGGGAGAAGATAGCAGTTGCATAGAAGTAAGGATAAATGTGTGATGAAGTTAACTGTAATGTATTCCTACTGTAACACAGGCACGCAGTGGGAGGGGTGGTCCTGTCCTGGGTATGGTCGTTTGTATGGAACACCCCGCCTCTGTTTGGCTGGGGCAGCTTTGAGCTGGAGGGGGTTAGGACCTCCTGCGCCCCAAACTGGTACAGCAGGGAACCAGGAAACATGTCTTACATCATCCTCTACTTCCTGCTCTGCTTCGCCATACCTTTCTCCATCATCATGGTCTCCTACGCTCGCATCCTCTTCACACTACGCCAGGTGGGCACGGGATGTGTGTGTGTGTGGGTGTGTTTGTGTGTGTGTGTTTATACATTTGTCTGTGTGTGTGTGTTTGTGTGTGTGTGTGTACCCATGTGTGTGTGTGTCCCAGGTGTCCAAGCTGAAGGTGTTGGAGGGCGGCAGCACCACCCGTGTGGAGATGCAGGTCGTGCGTATGGTGGTAGTCATGGTGATGGCCTTCCTGCTCAGCTGGTTGCCCTACGCGGCCTTCGCCCTCTCCGTGATCCTTGACCCCAGCCTCCACATCAACCCGCTCATTGCCACCGTGCCCATGTACCTGGCCAAGAGCAGCACTGTCTACAACCCCATCATATACGTGTTCATGAACAGACAGGTGAGGGACAACACATACACTACCGTTCAAAAGTTTGGGGTCACCTAGAAATGTCCTTGTTTTCCATGAAAACATACATTAAATGAGTTTGAATAGGAAATATAGCAAAATGAATAGGAAATGTAGTCATTGACAAGGTTAGAAATAATGATTTTTAATTGAAATAATAATTGTGTCCTTCAAACTTAGCTTTCGTCAAATAATCCTCCATTTGCAGCAATTTCAGCCTTGCAGACCTTTGGCATTCTAGTTGTCAATTTGTTGAGGTAATCTGAAGAGATTTCACCCCATGCTTCCTGAAGCACCTCCCACAAGTTGGATTGGCTTGATGGGCACTTCTTACGTACCATACGGTCAAGCTGCTCCCACAACAGCTCAATAGGGTTGAGATCCGGTGACTGTGCTGGCCAGTCGATTATAGACAGAATACCAGCTGACTGCTTCTTCCCTAAATAGTTATTGCATAGTTTGGAGCTGTGCTTTGGGTCATTGTCCTGTTGTAGGAGGAAATTGGCTCCAATCAAGCGCCATCCACAGGGTATGGCATGGCGTTGCAAAATGGAGTGATAGCCTTCCTTCTTCAAGATCCCTTTTACCCTGTACAAATCTCCCACTTTACCACCACCAAAGCACCCCCAGACCATCACATTGCCTCCACCATGCTTGACAGATGGCATCAGGCACTCCTCCAGCATCTTTTCATTTGGTCTGCGTCTCACAAATGTTCTTCTTTGTGATCCGAACACCTCAAACTTCGATTTGTCTATCCAGAACACTTTTTTCCAATCTTTCTCTGTCCAGTGTCTGTGTTCTTTTGCCCATCTTAATCTTTTATTTGTATTGGCCAGTCTGAGATATGGCTTTTTCTTTGCAACTCTGCCTAGAAGGTCAGCATCCCAGGGGTCGCCTCTTGTGAGGCATCCGTTTCTCAAACTAGACACTCTAATGTATTAGGCCTCTTGCTCAGTTGTGCACCGGGGCCTCCCACTCCTCTTTCTATTCTGGTTAGAGCCAGTTTGCGCTGTTCTGTGAAGGGAGTAGTACACAGCATTGTACGAGATCTTCAGTTTCTTGGCAATTTCTCGCATGGAATAGCCTTCATTTCTCAGAACAAGAATAGACTGACGAGTTTCAGAAGAAAGTTATTTGTTTCTGGACATTTTGATTCTGTAATCGAACCCACAATTGCTGATGCTCCAGATACTCAACTAGTCTCAAGAAGGCCAGTTTTATTGCTTCTTTAATCAGCACAACAGTTTTCAGCTGTGCTAACATAATTGCAAAAGGGTTTTCTAATGATCAATTAGCCTTTTAAAATGATACACTTGGATTAGCAAACACAACATGCCATTGGAACACAGGACTGATGGTTGCTGATAATGGGCCTCTGTACGCCTATGTAGATATTCCATTAAAAATCAGCCGTTTCCAGCTACAATAGCCATTTACAACATTAACAATGTCTACACTGTATTTCTGATCAATTTGATGTTATTTTAATGGACAAAAAAAATGCTTTTCTTTCAAAAACAAGGACATTTCAAAGTGACCCCAAACTTTTGAACGGTAGTGTCCATACATACAGTACACAAGAAAAGGGGATACCTAGTCAGTTGCACAACTGAATGCATTCAACCGAAATGTGTCAGCGCCCAGGGAGCAGTTGTTGTTTAATTGCCTTGCTCAAGGGAAAACAGATTTTTTTCCACCTTGGGGATTCAAACCAGCAACCTCTCAGTTACTGGCCCAACGCTCTTAAGCACTAGGCTAAGAGTTGTGTATAACATGCACAGACACACATAATTACAAACACACGATCCTGTCGTCTTCATATTCGTAAGCATAGGTACAATTGCGTGCTCTATAGAGAATAAGAGATACATCATAGAATCAGAATTTGAAAGATGAAATATGCATTTTTTTATGCACTGTTTAATAATTAGCATTATCTAGCTACTGTCGTCCATGTTGTTCCTCTGAGTGTGTTGTGTATCAGTGTATCTCTCTCTCCAGTTCCGGGACTGTGCTGTTCCTTTCCTGCTGTGTGGTCGGAACCCCTGGGCATCAGAACCAGTGGGCTCTGAAGCTGATACAGCCCTGTCCTCTGTCAGCAAGAACCCACGAGTCTCACCCCAATGACAGCAACTTTCAATTTTTTTGTACAATGTAAAGTTGTTGTTATAAAATATAGTTTTATGTGCAATATTTGTCTGTAACTGTTTCAAGAATACTAATAAAAGTATAGTCCATGATATTTGGAGATCATTAGTGTCACGAGGGCTTTAGGTGGATCCGGGTTCCTAATCTTAATCTGATTTACTACAAATATATTTAAATCACCTGCTGCCATATCCCGGTTTAATCTAATCTAAATTAAATTGATCTAAATTGATAACATGATCAAAAGGAGTAATTGCTGCAAACCATAAATTCACTAAAGAAACGATTACTGCTTTTAATATTGCTTTTACTGCCTCACACACATGTAAATAACAGCAAAAGAGAATATAATGTGTGGAAGTTAAGGGGTGCACCCTTCCGAACCCTCCTTCCTCCTTACACGTGGAAGATCAGAAAGCCACTGAAGGTGCTGAGGTTTTTGAAAGCATTACCGGTCACCTGGAAACCAGAAGGTAGGACCATGTAAACCTCGTCTCCTACAGTCAGCTGCAGAGTGGCCCCGTTGGACGCAAAGTCTTCATTGTCTCCCTTGTCCTGAAACTCATAGACCAGCGCCACCTGCTCATTGTTCTTGTAAAGGGCCACCCCGATGTTGGCCTCATTTTTCCAGGTATAGGATGTGAAGGTGAAGTAGTAGACTCCATTTACTGGGGCTGTGAATGCTCCTGTATGGGTGGACAAGGAAAAACAAGTGCACTCTTAGAAAAAAGGGTTCCAAAAGGGTTCTTCGGCTGCCCCCATAAAATAACCCTTTTGGGTTCCATGTAGAACCCTCCGTGGAAAGGGGGACAGCCAAAGCACCTTTTTTTCTAAGAGAATAGTGAACACCTGTATCAGAGGAAATACACTGGCTATTATACTTTTTCACCACTCGGAAATGGCATCAAAACCTACTGCATGCCACTTGAGTACCATTGTAATTAATAAGCATTATTCAACTAGTAGGTAACACAGTTCATCATTACAATAACTTCATTATTTGTAAACATTAATAAGCATGTATGAGCATTACCATTCATACAAATGTCTCATTTATAAAGCATTTATAACAATTTATAACGACAAGTTAGCCTACCCTAAAGTGGTCCCGCTTTATTTGAAGTGTATCTTATGAAGGCTTCATAAAGCCTTCATATAGGCTTCATAAGCACTACATAGATGCCTCACAAATCTATAACCATATATCATGCTCTATAAAGATTCATAATGTGGCATAATGTGGTCCTCTGTAGCTCAGCTGGTAGAGCACGGCGCTTGTAACGCCAGGGTAGTGGGTTCGATCCCCGGGACCACCCATACACAAAAAAAAATGTATGCACGCATGACTGTAAGTCGCTTTGGATAAAAGCGTCTGCTAAATGGCATATTATTATTATTATTATTATTATTATTATAACTCTGTTACATAACCATCAATTTATTTGTTCACATTTATTAATCCTTTATAGAGCATGAAATACGGTTATAGATGATTTGTGACCCATTTATATGTAGTGCTTATAAAGCCAATATGTTACCTGGGACTGTTTCAGCCAGACAAAGAAAGAATTATATGTTAAGATTTGGATACAGTGGGATTTGTCTATGTAAATCGCAATAATATTTCAATGAGGCATACAGTATGTAAGGCTGACCTGTCCTGGGGCTGTAGGCGTTACCGACGTTGGTGATGACGTGAGTGTGGACCAGGTTGGTGTCTGCCTGGAAGGGCCCGGTTTGGCCGTAGCCCTCCGTGTCCACGATAGGAGGTCTCAGTGCAGCTGAAAAGGCTACGCCTACAGCTGAGTATAACAAAACAAATAATGGAGTTGATTTCAGTTGATTTGACATTTTAAAAATTGCCCCTATCACTCGCATTAATTTGGAACTAACAGTGGCAAAAGGATAACACTTTATTTGGATAGTCCATGATTTACAGAACTATCTACAGACTATCAGTAACTATCTGCTAACCCTAACCCTAACCGTATCCTTAGCAAGCAGTTGCTTATCAACAGATTTGTTGATAGTATGACCATCTGTAGAGCATCTACAGATGAAAAATCCGGACTATCCAAATAAAGTGTGAGCGGCTAAAGTTAGCGGATATTTGTAAAATATATACAAATCTGAAGAGACTTACAGTTGTGTGACTTTCTCAGGTCCTCAACCTCCCTCCTCAGTTTCGCCACCTCGGCAGACAGGTCAGAGAAAAGGGTAGAGGAAGGGTCACCGCTGTTGATGGATTGCTTATTGGCAGAATCATCTGTCTGTCCATAAGACAGACAGACGATCACAATCAGCTGGAGAGGAAGCAACGTCTTCTTCGTCATTGTCTTCATCTGGACCTGCAAGCGTCTGTGGAGTTGGTTAGCTCTGAGGCACTGTTTATAAAGGATGAGGTCAGGGCACATGTGACCATAGTAAAGGACTTATTGGGTGTATGTTGAGCGTGGACATTGGACATTAATAAATAATGGTTTGTCAATAGTCTGTCACGATCGTCGGGAACAGAGGACCAATGCGCAGCGTTATTTGCGAACATGCTTTTTTTATTTAATGATTACACGAACAAAATCGATACGTGACGTCCAAAGGTGCAAAACACAAACCTACACAGGAACAAGATCCCACAAACACTGTGGGAAAACCACCTGACTAAATATGGTTCCCAATCAGAGACAACCAGCAACAGCTGATACTCGTTGCCTCTGATTGAGAACCACTCTGGCCAATATAGATATACAAAAACTAGACTAGACACAACGAGCACAAAA
Organism: Coregonus clupeaformis; assembly: GCF_020615455.1. NCBI lineage: Eukaryota > Metazoa > Chordata > Actinopteri > Salmoniformes > Salmonidae > Coregonus > Coregonus clupeaformis. The sequence continues at coordinate 45,146,359 of NC_059221.1, read as the reverse complement.
CATAAACTCTACACACCCTGGCTCAACTTAAAAGAGTCCCTAGAGCCAGGGCGTGACAGTACCCCCCCCCTAAAGGCGCGGACTGCGACCGCGCCTAAACATCACCGAACAGGGGAGGGCTGGGTGGGCATTCCTCCTCGGAGGCGGTTCCGGCTCCGGGCTTGACCACCACCCTCTACTAACCCCCCCGTAGTGCCCCTGGTCTGGTCTAGCCCCACTGGCTGGAGCTGGACTGGACTTCGGTGGAGCGGATTGCTCAGGCTCCGGTGTGGAGCAGCTGACCGGTACCTGACCAGGCACCGGTGAAACGGGCACGGGCTGGCGATGCGCACCACAGGTTTGGTGCGGGGAGCAGGAACAGGCCGGACCAGGCTGGCGACGCGCACCATTGGCTTGGTGCGGGAGCAGGAACAGGCCGGGCCGGGCTGGCGACGCGCACCACTAGCTTGGTGCGGGGAGCAGGAACAGGCCGGACCGGGCTGGCGATGCGCACCACAGGTTTGGTGCGGGGAGCAGGAACGGGCCGGGCCGGGCTGGCGACGCGCACCATTGGCTTGGTGCGGGGAGCAGGAACAGGCCGGGCCGGGCTGGCGACGCGCACCATAGGCTTGGTGCGAGGGACAGGAACAAGCCGGACCGTACTGGGGACACACACCACTGGCCCTACGCGGGGATCAGGAACGGGCCGGACCGGACTGGTAACACACCCCAGTACCTCTCGCCGTGCCTCTACACTTTCCTTCCCCTTTAATACCAGTGGCCCCCGTAACCTGGCGGCCTCCTCTGCCAACCCGCTGGACCGCTCTATCGCAGCCTCCTGCTGCCCCGTCGTCCACGGTGTGAGCCCCACCCTAAAAATGTTCTGGGCGGCTCTCCTCTTGGACCAGGCCTCTATGTCTCTAGCCAGACACTCACTCCACTGCTTCAGAGTCCAACCTCTCTGCTCTTCACTTGGCTTGGCCCAGTCGAGACTCTTACTCCACTGCTCCAACGTCCAACCTCCCTCCTCTTCACGCTGCTTGGTCCAGTTATGGTGGGATCTTCTGTCACGATCGTCGGGAACAGAGGACCAATGCGCAGCGTTATTTGCGAACATGCTTTTTTTATTTAATGATTACACTAACAAAATAACAAAATCGATACGTGACGTCCAAAGGTGCAAAACACAAACCTACACAGGAACAAGATCCCACAAACACTGTGGGAAAACCACCTGACTAAATATGGTTCCCAATCAGAGACAACCAGCAACAGCTGATACTCGTTGCCTCTGATTGAGAACCACTCTGGCCAACATAGATATACAAAAACTAGACTAGACACAATGAGCACAAAACATAAACTCTACACACCCTGGCTCAACTTAAAAGAGTCCCTAGAGCCAGGGCGTGACATAGTCTTAACTGTGACTATTCCCGCCCTCTGTACAAACACATATAACACATAATCTACAAGAGAAAACTTCAACATAATTTCCACAAAATCGTATCTTATTGTCACGATCGTTGAGAGACGGATTAGACCAAGGCGCAGCGTGGAATGCATACATGTTTATTAAAACAATAAACACTGACAAAACAACAAAAGGTAACGTGACGTCGGAAGGCTATACAACAAACAAGCCAAACACACCGAAACACAAACAAGATCCCACAACCCAGGCAGGCAAACTGGCTGCCTAAGTATGATCCCCAATTAGAGACAACGAGCGACAGCTGCCTCTGATTGGGAATCACACCCGGCCAAACATAGAACTACAAAACATAGATTTTCACACCCTGACCAAACTACCCAAATAATAAGAGTCTCTCCAGGTCAGGGCGTGACACTTATCTACTGTTCAAAAACAGGAAAACATCTGTCAATTATTGTTTCATGTTAATCTTATATTGACTTGTAAATTTAGTGTCATGCTTTCAGTCAATGATATTCAGTCCTGTCGTCAGTCCGCCACATTGCACTGGACTGAGAATCTAGCTACAAGTCTGGAGGTGACACAACTGCCTCTAGTTCTCAGGTATCAAGACTGTGGCTACGTCCCAATTATCTCTCCTTCCTCCCAAAGTATGCACTAGTTCACTTCCCTTCACTGACTTAAAAGAAAATGACTGGTATAAGAAATATGGTGGAAACTCCCTCTAGCCCATGCCTACACCAATCCAATGCGCTTAAATTTTGTAGTGAACGACACACACACACAGATCACACACTCAGAAAAAAACAATAAATCGGTCGCAAAACAGGATCTAACATGGAACCCACAAGGCAAACGCAAAAGAGGAAGACCCACCTGGAGACAAAGCACAGAGCAGGAGATGAAGGCAGAGGGTCTGACATGGCAACGCCTGGAGCGGAAAGCACAAGACCGAAAGGGATGGAGGCGATTCATCGATGGCCTGAAAATCGATGGCCTGTGTACCTCAAGGAATACAAAGGCCTAAGTAAGTAAGTGAACCAGTGCACACTTCAGGTGGAAGGAGATATTATTTGGACATACCGTGTGACTCTGCATGCTCCCTCTTGTCTCACCATGTCTCTCCATGTCTCACCATGTCTCAGTATGTCAGGCATTAGAGAGTGGATACTGAGAACTTGATAGAGGAATTTGTTAATGTGACTAAAGTATTACACCCTGAAAATTATAGGAATGTAATAGAATCATAAAACTACAATCTGATAATGTGTTAAGTTAGTTAGAAGAAAAACAAGGGCTTTGGCTTATTTTCATATCTATGCTAGCAGGAAACAGGATTTGAAACTAGACACTGAAGAACATGTCCCCATTTTAGGTGTCTGTGTAAGATACATATTTGCTCAGCAACAGACTATTTGGGTCTTAAAAAGAAGAAGTGTGAAATAGACACAGGAAAAGACGACTAGGTTGCTTCATCAAGCTTATAGAGAAATGTGATAGTTGCCTATATATGGACTAGGAGCTTGTTCATTGGCCCATTTAGGGGCGTAGTAAAGGTATAAAAACATTGTGCATTGTATGATTTTCAGAGTGCTCTCAATGAATAAACCTACTGACCATTGCAGGATTGAGTCTTTGTTTAATTTATTTAAACCAATAGATTTACAACCTCTTGGGAATTATTCAAAGACTTAAGAAGTAGTTGACTTCAACCATTGAGATAACAAAATTCTCATAACAGAACTACAGGGTATGATTAAGCAATAAGGCCCGAGGGGGTGTGGTATATGGCCAATATACCACATCTAAGGGCTGTTCTTATGCACGACGCAACGCAGAGTACCTGAAAACAGCCCTTAGCCATGGTATATTGGCAATATACCACACCCCCTCGGTCCTTATTGCTATTATAAACTGATTACCAACGTAATTTGAGCAGTAAACATGAATGTTTTGTCATACACCTAGTATACGGTCTGACATACCACGGCTGTCAGCCAATCAGCATTGAGGGCTGGAATCACGCAATTTATAATATACCGTATGTCCAGAGCATCCTGAAGCTACATCTTATTTTTGACCCCTTAGTCTGAAATTGTATGGCCAGATGATATGAGCATCTGCACCTGTTGTTTTTCTTGGGTCCACAGCTCCCGTTGTACCACTTGGTCTGATATCAGCCAGCTTTTTAGATTGGTTGTCTGTATTTTATTTCCATCAAAAAACTGTTTATCTGGACCTATTTCATGGGTCAGAGTACAAGGGCTTGTACCAATATTTACAGTGGTGTGGAAGTATGATAATGGTAAAAAGGTTAAACAATGATTGCGACAACATCGCATTAGAATGAACCTACTATAAGGTTGTTGTCCTGGCCGTGTGGTGCCAGGACAACAACCTCTCCCTCAACGTGACCAAGACAAAGGAGATGATTGTGGACTACAGGGAAAAAAAGAGGACTGAGCACGCCCCCATTCTCATCGACGGGGCTGTAGTGGAACAGGTTGAGAGCTTCAAGTTCCTTGGTGTCCACATCACCAACGAACTATCATGGTCCAAACACACCAAGACAGTCATGAAGAGGGCACGACAAAGCCTATTCCCCCTCAGGAGACTGAAAAGATTTGGCATGGGTCCTCAGATCCTCAAAAAATTATACAGCTGCACCATCGAGAGCATCCTGACTGGTTGCATCAGACGCCTGGTATGGCAACTGCTTGGCCTCCGACCGCAAGGCACTACAGAGGGTAGTGCGTACGGCCCAGTACATCACTGGGGCCAAGCTTCCTGCCATCCAGGACCTCTATACCAGGCGGTGTCAGAGGAAGGCCCTCAAAATTGTCAAAGACTCCAGCCACCCTAGTCATAGACTGTTCTCTCTGCTACCGTACGGCAAGCGGTACCGGAGTGCCAAGTCTAGGTCCAAAAGACTTCTCAACAGCTTCTACCCCCAAGCCATAAGACTCCTGAACAGCTAATCATGGCTACCCGGACTATTTGCACTGCCCCCCCACCCCATCCTTTTTACGCTGCTGCTACTCTGTTAATGATTTATGCATAGTCACTTTAACTTTACCCACATGTACATATTACCTCAACTAGCCGGTGCCCCCGCACATTGACTCTGCAACGGTACCCCCCTGTATATATAGCCTCCCTACTGTCACTTTATTTTACTTCTGCTCTTTTTTCTCTCAACACTTTTTTTGTTGTTGTTTTATTTTTACTTTTTTTGTAAAAAATAAATGCACTGTTGGTTAAGGGCTGTAAGTAAGCATTTCACTGTAATGTCTGCACCTGTTGTATTCGGCGCATGTGACCAATAAAATATGATTTGATTTTGATTTGAAATATATATTTTACCTATGGAGGTTTTCCTTGGAATGGAGATTGATTCATCTCAATGACACTTCCTTGTACAAATAACGCTTGAAAATGAACATTAACAGATCTACTATGGCTTAGGACGGCTCTCTGTCTTTAGGAAACTGCCTGTAACCAGGATGGATCCGTGGTAAGACAGACAGCAGAAGTCATCATCACCTGCATCCTCCTCTACATCTCGCCAGCATGATCAGCATGATCACCATTTCCAGCGTCATGAACCACAAACAATTACTTCCATTTCATCACAGGTCTGTCAATTATACACGAGGGAGACCAAACTGAATGACATCAATTTCCAGACTTGTTTATTAGTAGCAGTAATGTACAAATGTACGGAGAAAAGAAAAGTGGATCACGTGTAATGTTTTGTCTCTGACACCAGGGGGCCACACTATCCAAACCAATGCACATTCCTAAGGGCAGACATCCATGAGAAGTACACTATATGGCATAGGAGGTTGGTGGCACCTTAACTGGGGAGAACGGGCTCGTGGTAATGACTGGAGTGGTATTGGTGGAATGTTATCAAGTACACCATTCCATGTGCTCGGTTCCGGCCATTATTATGAGCCGTCCTCCCCTCAGCAGCCTCCTGTGCGTACATGCCCTATGTAGACCTGAAAGGATTGTATAGGTATAAGACATTGTTTTAGCCTGTTGTAGGGCGAGGTGGAGATAATTCACTATTGCTTATATCTATTCAGTCCTTTCATACAGTATAAACATGTCCATAGCGTGCAGGCGGGTGGAAGGGCTAGGTGTTGATGTCCAGAGGGTCAAGAGGACTAGCTCCAGAGACCGTTGATGAGTAAAGTAATGGAGGAAAATAACTGGGATATGAATGAGGATGTGTATTTGGTCCGGGCAGACCAGGGCTGTGGCCTTCCATGCAGACTCAGGAGAAAAGACCAGGGAAGTGTCCCAACACTCAGACTCCTTCAGAGAACAGGTTTTATTTTTCACTGTAAGGTCAAGAGTAACACATTGCGTTGACTGGCAGATCCCCCTTATGCACAGATCTAGGATCAGCAAGCGCAGCTTCCTGAACCCCTAACGTTAACCATCGGGGGAAACTGCAAAACTAACCTTAGATCAGTGTCAAGGGGTAACAAACACGAATGGGGTAACTGGTCCAACAGGCATAACATAGTACTGTTCAGCATCACCATGGATACCTGCAGACCTGGGTTCAAATACTATTTCAAATATCTCCATTACTTTCACATACATTCAAAGTAAGTATTAAGATATTGTTTTTTTGAAAAGACAAGTAGTTTAATATTTTTATATATTTGGAAATACACTTGGAAAGTATTTGAAAATACTCAAATACACTCCCATGCATTTAACCCAGGTATCTGAAAATAGTACTTGTAATAAGTATCCCTGGCTCATTTACAATGCCCTTTGAGATAATGTAAGTTGAATGAACATGCACTTAAGTAAAACAATATATTGACTTAAGTCCATGTTAAGTCTACTTATCTCAAGTTTGAATCAGGCCCTTAGTGACCTCCGCATGTTATTCTGTTAAGAGACATTGGCAGAATTACAACAAACAAGGACACCATCAGTGGAGACTGCTGTGGGGAGGACAGCTCATAAATTTGGCTGGAATGGAGTCAATGGAATGGTAACAATCACATGGAAACCACGTCTTTGATGTGTTTGATTCCATTACTATGAGCCGTCCTCCCCTCAGCAGCCTCCACTGGACTCCATGGCTGTTGTTGGAAATCCTTGTGTTTCATGGTGATGCTGTCAGTAGTATTGGTACAGGAGTGTGATCCCATGTCCTGTAATCCTCCACAAAGACAGGCCCCGTCAAAAGGACAACTGGGAGGTTGTAATAAACCACACACACTTACTGTATCAAGGCTTCAAAGGAAGACAAATTATTTAAAGTATTTCATGAGAAAAACACTCCATCAAACTAAGTATTTTTATTTAGTGTTCACAACTATTTCACCCATCATTGCGCGAGCTCTGTGATGCACACACACAGAACCTCTTCGTAAGCTCACACACTCGTGTCACATCACACACACTCCACTCCCCTTAAACTGTGTGGGGAAACAGTGAAGATGTTGTGTGACCACTACATGCCATCACACCACAGTAAGACAGTGATAGGGAGGCTGAGCGTGATACTCTCCATTTACTCGCCTGACTTTATTACGTCACTGAAAAAGGGATGAATCTGTCCAGAACTCTACCATTTGATCATTAGTCTGTGTTTTTTAGCAGGCTCCTCTAATTCCCTCCTGATAGATACACGTACTATATTATCATACAGCCTTGGTCCTATTATTAATACAGAAATATTGCTCTGGTTTTCAAAATAAGGTTACCGGCAGAGCCTGACTGAGTCTGCTGCCGTATCCAACCTGTACACTGCCTATATACAGACTGACGGATCATCTATGTACATGCTACATACTCTCACACTCTGAGTAGAAGTTGCCCTTTGGTACAGATCTAGGATCAGCTTATGCTCTCCAAATCTTAACTTTAGCCATTAGGGGGGAAAGACACAACTGACCCTAGATCAGAGTATAGGGACAACTGCATCCTGCTCCCACTCACAGACACACTGACCTGTACACAACCTGACCACTTGTATATGAAACAGTCGTGTTTGGACCCTCTGGGTGGAATTCAATCAAAGTTAAATTCCAGCCTCAGTGTGTTTTGGTCCAGTGGTCTTAGTTCATCTGGTGCCTTCACAACACAGCAGACAACAGGGAGTAAATGCTCTAAAACTGGGGTTAAAACTAACTAAAGAGTAGCCGATAGGTTGCAAGAGGGCAGTCAATGAGGTCACTTCCTATGTTCTCCCAATCATTGATCAGTAAACACTATGTGACTCCGCCCTTTCCTGTCGGCCCAAACTGCAGCCATTTCACAAACATGAGACGTCCATATATCCCACGATATATCCATACAAACATGCTTTAGCTTCTAAAGGGGGAGTGAAGTAAAGGGATAGGTATTATTATTATAAGGTTTCTCTTTAAACAGCACTTTAACACCCCCCGCCCCCCAGACTAACTAGTTGAGGGAGACAGAGCCATGATCAATTGATCTGTTGACTGATTGACCATGTAGATGATAAAGTCATCCATACATCTTGTCTGAGCACAGAGCATGTAGTGGGCCATTTTCCAAGAGGCCCTCCTAGACAGGCTTGCCCTATGTTAAACTCTACAAGGGGAACATTTAGGCTACAACTTCCTTTACCTTATAACCTAGCTAACCTCATGTTCCTGGCTTCTGGGAAACAAGACTACCTTATACCAAGATCCACAAAACTACACTACCCATAAGTCCTGAGCTTAAGGAATGTGCAACACATTCTCAGTCAGTCACCAGCGTTTCCCACGGGAACACAGCCCGCTGACACAGAGAATTGCATTCTGGGAAATCATTGCTTGTACCTTATTACTAAAGAGTGAAAAGTATGGTCATATATACAGATTAGAAACTAAACAAAACAAAACTATATTGTGTGTGTGTGTGTGTGCATAAGGGTGTGTGTGTGTGTGTGTGTGGGGGGGGTTGTTGAGTTTTAGATTCAGTATCTAAGAGGTCAAATCAGGTGCAACAAGAACAGCTCAATGTTAATTAACAATCAATGGAACATAACAACCAGGGTAGTTGAGAATCAAGTGGGTCAGGGGGTCAGTGACTAAACAGCTTAGGCGTTTCTTTATACTGTTTCAACCCCTCTCTGTCCTGTGAGGTGAACTTCTGGCGCGAAGTGTACCTGGGCATCAACAACACTCCTGTATATTGCTCTGTTGTGTACATCTCTATAGCATGTCATAACAGTATCACATTGTATCATACTAATAATGATCTATTCATAATGCATTGTCCAATTGTTGTGTATTGTGTCGCTTAGTGTTTCCTAGTACGCACTTCAGCATAGTGGCCTAGTGAAGTGCCCATTCCTGCCCTGAAGTGTTGACTTCTGTAGATACTGTACACTTTGAAGAAGACAACTTTAGAGTAGTTAGTGTATGCTTGGTACCGTATTGGTACCATATTGGTACCGTATTCTGCCTGAGTGACTGATTGATGAGGTAATAGAATGGGGGGTCAGATGCTAAATATGATTTGGAACCAATGGATTAGCATCCTATAGACACAATTCTATGCCTCGTGTGTATGTGCGTGCATGTACATGTGTGGGGTAGAGAAATGGACAGGGCGGGCGGCAGGGTAGTTAGCTAGGAGTCAATGTTTCAGCTACTGGCTGGGGTTAGGGCTTGAGGTGTTGGTTGGGGTTAGGGCTTGAGGTGTTGGTTGGGGTTAGGGCTTGAGGTGTTGGTTGGGGTTAGGGCTTGAGGTGTTGGTTGGGGTTAGGGCTTGAGGTGTTGGTTGGGGTTAGGGCTTGAGGTGTTGTTTGGGGTTAGGCCTTGAGGTGTTGGTTGGGGTTAGGGTGTTCAGGAAGGGGTTGGGCTTAAGGTTAAGGTGTGATATGAAAAAGCAGAGTTCTACAGCTCAGTCTAGAATATAGAAAGAAAGAGGGAGAGAGGAAGAGAGAGAATCCCTCCCTCCCTCACTTTAAACATGCCCGTTCTCTATCCTGGGGGGTGCAGAGACTCGCCTTCCCCACCTCCCTCATCCCCCCTCACTCCCGTTGGAGCTCACTGATACAGCAAATCCTGTTCAAACCATATCCACTCAGCTTAGTCCAAAGCGACCCTAAACTCTGCTCTACTCTGAGCAGTAGTAGTAGCAGCACGGATCGCTCCTCTCATCCTCTTCTTACATATTCACCTTCATGATCAATTCCTCAAGTCTTCCTCAAGTCTTCTCGTCATTATTTATTTAGTGTCCCTCTTGTGTTGTTGAGTTGTTGTTTTTGTTTTGGGTAGTAGTGTGTGTTTTCTCTCCTTCGGTGTGTGTGGCAGGGTGTATGTTGGATTCTTCGGGGTGAGTGTGGCAGGGTGTGTGTTGGACTTCTTCGGTGTGTGTGGCGGGGTTGGTGTGTGTGTGTGTGACAGTTCCGTAAGTCACTGTCCTCCTCACAACCCCCCCGAACCCCGCCAACACTAAAACAACACACTTTGCCTCCTACTCTTCCCCTGGGCTGAGAGAGAGAGAGAGAGAGAGAGAGAGAGAGAGAGAGAGAGAGAGAGAGAGAGAGAGAGAGAGAGAGAGAGAGAGAGAGAGAGAGAGAGAGAGAGAGAGAGAGAGAGAGAGAGAGAGAGAGAGAGAGAGAGAGAGAGGAGAGAGGGAGGGAGAGAGAGAGAGAGAGAGAGAGAGACGAGAGAGAGAGAGAGAGAGAGAGAGAGAGAGAGAGAGAGAGAGAGAGAGAGAGAGAGAGAGAGGGCGAGAGAGAGAGAGGGAGGAAGGGGAAGAGTGATAAGACGAGGGAGAGAGGAAGAGAGAGAATCCCTCCCTCCCTCACTTTAAACATGCCCGTTCTCTATCCTGGGGGGTGCAGAGACTCGCCTTTCCCACCTCCCTCATCCCCCCTCACTCCCGTTGGAGCTCACTGATACAGCAAATCCTGTTCAAACCATATCCACTCAGCTTAGTCCAAAGCGACCCTAAACTCTGCTCTACTCTGAGCAGTAGTAGTAGCAGCACGGATCGCTCCTCTCATCCTCTTCTTACATATTCACCTTCATGATCAATTCCTCAAGTCTTCCTCAAGTCTTCTCGTCATTATTTATTTAGTGTCCCTCTTGTGTTGTTGTTTTTGTTTTGGGTAGTAGTGTGTGTTTTCTCTCCTTCGGTGTGTGTGGCAGGGTGTATGTTGGATTCTTCGGGGTGAGTGTGTGTGTGGCAGGGTGTGTGTTGGACTTCTTCGGTGTGTGTGGCGGGGTTGGTGTGTGTGTGTGTGACAGTTCCGTAAGTCACTGTCCTCCTCACAATCCCCCCCAACCCCGCCAACACTAAAACAACACACTTTGCCTCCTACTCTTCCCCTGGGCTGAGAGAGAGAGAGAGAGAGAGAGAGAGAGAGAGAGAGAGAGAGAGAGAGAGAGAGAGAGAGAGAGAGAGAGAGAGAGAGAGAGAGAGAGAGCGAGAGAGAGAGAGAGAGAGAGAGAGAGAGAGAGAGGGAGAGAGGGAGAGAGAGAGAGAGAGAGAGAGAGAGAGAGAGAGAGGGAGGAAGGGGAAGAGTGATAAGACGATGAATAGAAAGGGAAAGAACAAAAGAAAGCGACATAATATATTAGCACTGTGTTAAACAGACAGGTACCACCCCACACAGACAGGTACCACCCCACACAGACAGGTACCACCCCACACAGACAAAGAGGATCGAAACGTCCATGCCTGAAAGTTCATCTAAAACATTTGATGTTCAAGTTTGATTTATCTGAGTTCTCCTTAACAGTAGCTCAACATGCAGAAAACCAGAACTGTAGAAAAAACAACAACACAAAATAATCTAAAGAACTCTCTCACACACACACACTGCACCCTGTGGTCACACACACTTACAGACAAAACACAAAGGCTACATCTCCCTCTGCAGGAACCTGAACAGAGCTGCAAAAATAAAGAGTTTCAATCAAAATGTCTCCTCTCGCTCCGATCCTTCTCAGAATGCCTTCTGTTTGACCTTTCACCCCAACCTCACTGAAATAGAACACTGGGGGGGTTTCTCTCTCAGAGAAAAGCAATGGTGGAATGATGAAAAGAAAAAGATGGGCAGCAAGAACAGAAGAAGAGAGAGAGAAAGACAGGAGTCAAGAATGAAGAAGAACATTGGTGGTAAAGTGTGGGGGAACATACAACATTTACATTTACATTTTAGTCATTTAGCAGACGCTCTTATCCAGAGCGACTTACAGGAGCAATTAGGGTTAAGTGCCTTGCTCAAGGGCACATTTACGTCATTTAGCAGACGCTCTTATCCAGAGCGACTCACAAATTGGTGCATTCACCCTATAGCCAGTGGGATAACCACTTTACAATTTTTTTTGGGGGGGGGTAGAAGGATTACTTTATCCTATCCCAGGTATTCCTTAAAGAGGTGGGGTTTCAAATGTCTCCGGAAGGTGGTGAGTGACTCCGCTGTCCTGGCGTCGTGAGGGAGCTTGTTCCACCATTGGGGTGCCAGAGCAGCATACAAGGGAAAGAGAGGATATCATCCAGGCAACAAGAACAACCAGAGAATAAATAACTAGGGAATATAAGGCAGTATGTGTGAAGGTGACAGAAACAGAGTTCATACAGAGTTATTAGAGGTGGACAATTCGCACAGATAAGCAGTGGACACAAAGATAGACAACAGGACATAGAGGAAGACATCTGAACTGAAAGTTAGGAAAATGAAGTGAAAGTGAGAGAGAGCATGTATTTACCAGAATGGGATGGGCAACTCAGCCTGTGGAAGGGGAGGAGAGGCCGTGACTCTGAGCCCTGGGATTGGCTCCTTCTCTCTGGAAGTACTGCGAGGGGGCGGAGCCTAGCTTATGGGCCACTGCTATTTAGGAGAGGGAGGGGGGGCAAGGTGGTGGCGGTGGGGGGCACACGAGAGAGAAAGAGAGAGACAGAGAGAGGAAGAGAGAGAGAGAGAGAGAGAGAGAGAGAGAGAGAGAGAGAGAGAGGAAGAGAGAGCGAGAGCGAGAGAGAGCGAGAGAGAGAGAGAGAGAGAGAGAGAGAGAGAGAGAGAGAGAGAGAGAGAGAGAAAGAGAGAGAGAGAGAGACAGAGAGAGGAAGAGAGAGAGACAGAGAGAGAGAGAGAGAGAGAGAGAGAGAGAGAGAGAGAGAGAGAGAGAGAGAGAGAGAGAGAGAGAGAGAGAGAGAGAGAGACAGAGAGAGAGAGAGAGAGAGAGAGAGAGAGAGAGAGAGAGAGAGAGAGAGAGAGAGAGAGAGAGAGAGAGAGAGAGAGAGAGAGAGAGAGAGAGAGAGAGAGAGAGAGAGAGAGAGAGAGCGAGAGAGAGAGAGAAAGAGAGAGAGAGAGAGAGAGACAGGCAGGCAGGGGTAGAAGGGGCGAGGAGTTTGGTGGTGGCACACGGGAGGAGGAAAGAAATAGAGAGAGGCAAGAAAATAGAGAAGAGAGAAAGAAAGAAAAGAAAGAAAGAAAGAAATAAAGAAAGAGAGAAAGAGAGAGAGAAACACAGAGAGAGAGAGAGAGTGAGAGACAGAGTGATAGAGACAGAACCAGTGAACTCGGTAGAGGCAGATGTCAATAAGGCAAAACAGAGAGCCTAGTTCACACTAGCCTGGAGTAGGTGGTGTGAACTAGGCACGGCTCTGCAAATGAGAAGACAGAGTCCCAAGACACGGCGTGTGACACATTATACGAGAAACACAGAAAGCTCACAGACAGACAGAGAGACACAGAGAGACACAGAGAGATAGAGAGAACAAGACAGCAACATACATCAAGAGAGATGAAGCGATATAGACATACAACAAATATATCTATATATATATAGAAAGAGAGAGAGAGAGAGAGAGAGAGAGACAGAGAAAATAGGAAAGTATGCAGGAGACAGGCCCTGGAGGCTTGAGGCACTCCAGATTTCTATTCTGTCTTATTTCTACTCCACCTATTGCCCACTCTATTTTCAACCCTCCACCCTCCAGCCTCCAGTCCGTCCGCCCCCCCAACCCACCTCTCTAACCCCAGCAAGGCTCACCTGATTCTGGGAAGGTTGAAGACCTCTTCCCTGGGTCTCTCTGGAGCTGGATGTCCTTCACAGAGAATATGGATGACGCTGAAATGAGGGAGACACATCAGGGAAAGAGTGTCACATCTAGCTTTGCTCTCAGACACTTAACAGTGCGCTAGCCAGGTGTGGTCGTGGAGCAGAGTGGGTATGGCATGGGTTTGTTGCTGTACTTTGTTGGTTAAGGTTTGGCATGGGTTTGTTGCTATACTTTGTTGGTTAAGGTTTGGCATGGGTTTGTTGCTGTACTTTGTTGGTTAAGGTTTGGCATGGGTTTGTTGCTATACTTTGTTGGTTAAGGTTTGGCATGGGTTTGTTACTATACATTGTTGGTTAAGGTTTGGCATGGGTTTGTTGCTATACTTTGTTGGTTAAGGTTTGGCATGGGTTTGTTGCTATACTTTGTTGGTTAAGGTTTGGCATGGGTTTGTTGCTATACTTTGTTGGTTAAGGTTTGGCATGGGTTTGTTGCTATACTTTGTTGGTTACGGTTTGGCATGGGTTTGTTGCTATACTTTGTTGGTTAAGGTTTGGCATGGGTTTGTTG
>NC_059221.1:45094869-45127369 GCF_020615455.1 Coregonus clupeaformis | reverse complement strand
CCATGTTTTCACTTTGTGTCTTTCTTTTCTATCATAGGATTTGGAGAAGGGGGCGGTACCTTCTCTGATGGCGGTGCAGGGAGCCCCCTCCTCGTGCTCCAATCGGATCTCTTTCAGAGCCACCAGGTTGTCTGTCAGCTTGCTTCGCCCCTTAAACACTGTGGCATAAGTCCCCTAAAGAGGGAGAGAGAGAGAGAGAGAGAGAGAGAGAGAGAGAGAGAGAGAGAGAGAGAGAGAGAGAGAGAGAGAGAGAGAGAGAGAGAGAGAGAGAGAGAGAGAGAGAGAGAGAGAGAGAGAGAGAGAGAGAGAGAGAGAGAGAGAGAGAGAGAGAGAGAGAGAGAGAGAGATTTTGTGAATGGTGTAAATGGATTTGCTATGGTGTGTGTGTGTTGATATGGTTTTTCTATGGTGTGTGTATGTTGATATGGTTTTGCTATGGTGTGTGTGTGTTGATATGGTTTTGCTATGGTGTGTGTGTGTTTGTGCAAGTCTGTAACAATGTGCTACTGGTAATCTTACCTCCCCAAGTTTGTCTAGTTTGATGTACGTCTCCAACTTGCCAAAGCCGATTTCAGACTGGGGGAGAGAAAATAATTGAGTGAATGATGAGTGTGAACAACAGACTACCTTCATGTAGTAACAGTACTTAAGGCCAGTACAGGTTGTTGACATCTAAACTCTGATCTCTGACCACATGCTCTGCAACTGCAGGGCCCTGTGCTCCAGTGCTCCCTGAGCATATTTGAGCCCATGGGGCATCACCACTGCTGTTCCTGAGACAGAGAGACAGCTAGGACACATTAACCTGATTCTATGCTCTCAACACACACACACACACACACACACACACACATTAATGCTTCTTCAGAGGTAATAGATATGAAGACAGAGGTAAAAATCCCCTCTCTCACACACGCTCACCAGCATGTCTTATAATAATAGAAACATAGCGTGAGTGTGTGTGTGTGTGTGTGTGTGTGTGTGTGTCTGTGTGAGTGTGTCTGTGTGCCTGTGTGTGAGTGTGTCTGTGTGTGTGTGATTCCATTTCTCTCCCACTCCATTTCTTCCTCCATCCTTTCTTTCCTCCATCCCTCCTTTCATGATTATACGTCTTCTTAGTGATGTCACTCTTATTAGTGATCATTAGTTCTACTCTGAATATGTCTGTAACACGTACAGGGGTTGACCACTAGGAGGCAGCAGAGTACAGGTTAAATATATCACTTGACATAATGGAGATATCCAATTGCAATTCCAACTGTAGAACTAGAATTCTGATCATATTATTCCAACGCTCCAGCAAGAGGTTGCCTGTAGGCACAGATCTAGTAACAGCTTACCATCCCCCACTCCCAATCGTAACCATTATGCAGAGAATGCAAAACTGATCTAGGAACAGCTTACCATCCCCCACTTCAAACCATAATCATTATGCAGAGAATGCAAAACTGATCTCCATACAGGGGCAACTCCATCCTACTCAACACTGTAAATGGGAATGATAGACATCACATATTTAAGCACATATGTGACTTTATAATTATAGCAATTGTTAACAGGATATGCAGTATAAATTAATAAACATCCTTAGATATCTAGTGTAGTATCTGCATGTGTGAGTAGTGCAATTTCATATACTTCAGTTAATATTTCTGTCTATAACGTTCTCTCCCTCTGTATCTCTCCATCCCTCTCTCCATCTCTGTCTGAGTCTTTGTCACGGTCTGTCCATCAGAATTTGACTCTTTCCATTTCTTCTCTCTGCCTTGCATCTTTCTCTATCCCCTTCTATGTCATCCCTCTATTCCTCTTTTATTCCTCTCCGTCTCCACCCGTCCCTTCCCATCGTTTCCTCTCTCTCTCTCACTCTCTCTCTCTCTCTCTCTTTCTCTCTCTCGCTCTCTCTCTCTCGCTCTCTCTCGCTCTCTCTCTCTCTCGCTCTCTCTCTCGCTATCTCTCTCTCTCTCTCTCTCTCTCTCTCTCTCTCTCTCTCTCTCTCTCTCACTATCTCTCTCTCTCTCTCTCTCTCACCAAAAATGTTATTCTTCTGTGTCTGTGAGAAATGGTCATGTGACCTATGTTCCTTTGCGCCATAATGTGACTGTGTGTGTGTGTGTGTGTGGGAGGGGGGGGTCTCCATTGACCAAGTTAACTAATGAGGCATGTGATCTCTTTAAAGGCATGCCCAGAAACCAGTGCAGTGAGAGGCTCGCCTCGGACTGAGGTTGACACACTTACACACAGATGCCAGTTTGTGCGTGTGTGTGTGTGTGCTTATGCCTGTGTGTGTGCGTGCGTATACCTTGTGTGTGTGTGTGTGTGTGGTTGTGTGTGTGTGTGTGTGTGTATGTGTGTGTGTGTGTGTGTGTGTGTGTGTGTGTGTGTGTGTGTGTGTGTGCGTATGCCTGTGTGTGTGTATTAACATAGATCCCAACAGAAATCCTCTGACGCTAAACTCATACACATATCAAACACTCTCTTTCTCTATCACACAAAAATGTGTGTAAATCACATTATCCTGCTACACTTCCCCAGCTTTAATCACATTATCCTGCTACACTTTCCGAGCTTCAATCACATATCCTGCTACACTTTCCCAGTTTATATCACATTATCCTGTTACACTTTCCCAGTTTAAATCAAAATATCCTGCTACACTTTCCCATCTTAAATCACATTATCCTGCTACAAATTACCAGCTTAAATCACATTATCCTGCTACACTTTCCCAGCTTAAATCACATTATCCTGCTACACTTCCCTATCTTAAATCCCATTATCCTGCTACACTTCCCCATCTTAAATCCCATTATCCTGCTACACTTCCCCATCTTAAATCACATTATCCTGCTACACTTTCCCAGTTTAAATCCCATTATCCTGCTACACTTTCCCAGCTTAAATCCCATTATCCTGCTACACTTTCCCAGTTTAAATCCCATTATCCTGCTACACTTTCCCATCTTAAATCCCATTATCCTGCTACACTTTCCCAGCTTAAATCACATAACACTCTGAATGAATGCACTCACTAACTGTAAGTCGCTCTGGATAAGAGCATCTGCTAAATGACTAAAATGTAAAATGTAATTATCCTGCTACATTTTCCCAAATGTCAAACAAAATATTGACTGTGGGTTGCTTGCCAACAGTAATCTGTCAGTAGTACACAGGGTAATTTGGCAATGGCTCTCCTTGACACTTGGGGCGCTGAGGTGATGCATTCAGATCAAAACACACACAGCTCTCCCCTATCTGTGTGTGTGACAGCGGGTGTCAGGGTCGCTCAGCCTTGTTGGAGAGCGGCGCTGTAGGAAAGTAGGAAAGAAAGAAAAAATAAACACTCACACATACACACACACTTGCCCCCCAGGCAATCCCCATGCAGGAAAATACATCTGCAGGCATTCAGGTAGTTTAAGCGTGGCTGACACAATGGAGGATGTGTGTATGACCTTACCAATGGTCTTTCTGTCTGTCTAGCACCCCCTCTCTTCTTAGCTCATTGGTACTTAAAGTATAGTATAGTATAGTACTGTCCACACAGATGATGTACTGTGTGTGTGTGTGTGTGTGTGTTTGTGTGTGTGTGTGTGTGTGTGTGTGTGTGTGTGTGTGCGTGCGTGTGTGCGCGAGTGTATATTATGTGTGTGTGGTACAATGGTTCCCCCGATAAGCCAGTGTTACTCCTAACTAATATATCAGCTGGGTTATGGGTTCATTCCATTCCCAACGCTTCACTGGCTCTCTGCTCTCTGCTCGCAGAACAGAACTAGGTCAAACCTACTTTAGTGGAACAAAATGAAACAACAAAAAACAAATAAGGGTGTGTATGTGTGTATGTGTGTGTGTGTGTGTGTATGTGTGTGTGTGTGTGTGTGTGTGTGTGTGTGTGTGTGTGTGTGTGTGTGTGTGTGTGTGTGTGTGTGTGTGTGTGTGTGTGTGTGTGTGTGTGTGTGTGCGTGTGCGTACGTGTGAAGCAACTGATGCCACGTAAGAGACAGGGGGTTGACAGACAGAAAAACAGATAGAGAAAGAGAAACAGATAGAGAAAGAGAAACAGATAGAGATAGAGAAACAGATAGAGAAAGCGATAGAGATAGAGATAGAGATAGAGAAAGAGAAACAGATAGAGAAAGAGAAACAGATAGAGAAAGCGATAGAGATAGAGATAGAGATAGAGATAGAGAAAGAGAAACAGATAGAGAAAGAGAAACAGATAGAGAAAGAGATAGAGATAGAGATAGAGAAAGATAAACAGATAGAGAAAGAGAAAGAGATAGAGAAAGAGATAGAGAAAGAGATAGAGAAAGAGATAGAGAAAGAGAAACAGATAGAGAAAGAGAAACAGATAGAGAAAAAGAAAGAGAAAGAGATAGAGAAAGAGAGAGAAACAGAAACAGATAGAGAAAGAGAGAGAGAAACAGATAGAGAAAGAGAAAGAGATAGAGATAGAGAAATAGATAGATAAAGAGATAGAGAAAGAGATAGAGAAGAGAAAGAGAAACAGATAGAGAAAGAGAAAGAGAAACAGACAGAGAAAGAGATAGAGATAGAGATAGAGAAAGAGAAACAGATAGAGAAAGAGATAGAGAAAGACATAGAGAAAGAGAAACAGATAGAGAAAGATACATAGATAAAGAAAGAGAAACAGATAGAGAAAGAGAACAGATAGAGAAATAGAAACAGATAGAGAAAGAGAAAGAGATAGAGAAAGAGATAGAGAAAGAGAAACAGATAGAGAAAGATAAATAGATAAAGAAAGAGAAACAGATAGAGAAAGAGAAACAGATAGAGAAATAGAAACAGATAGAGAAAGAGATAGAGAAAGAGAAAGAGAAACAGAGATAAAGAGAGAGAAACAGATAGAGAAAGAGAAAGAGATAGATAAACAGATAGAGAAAAGAAACAGATAGAGAAAGAGAAACAGATAGAGAAAGAGAAACAGATAGAGAAAGAGATAGAGAAAGAGAAACAGATAGAGAAAGAGATAGAGAAACAGATAGAGAAAGAGATAGATAAACAGATAGAGAAAAGAAACAGATAGAGAAAGAGATAGAGAAATAGATAGAGAAAGAGATAGAGAAAGAGAAACAGATAGAGAAAGAGAAACAGATAGAGAAAGAGATAGAGAAAGAGAAAGAGATAAAGAAAGAAAAACAGATAGAGAAAGAGATAGAGAAAGAAAAATAGATAGAGAAAGAGCAACAGATAGAGAAAGAGCAACAGATAGAGAAAGAGAAAGAGAAGAGAAAGAGATAGAGATAGAGATAGAGAAGAGATAGAGAAATAGATAGAGAAAGAGAAAGAGAAGAGAAAGAGATAGAGAAAGAGAAAGAGAAAGAGAAAGAGAAAGAGAAAGAAAACGAGATAGAGAAATAGATAGAGAAAGAGAAACAGATAGAGAAAGAGAAACAGATGGAGATAGAGAAAGAGAAACAGATAGAGAAAGAGAAGAGATAGAGGAAGAGTGTCACGCCCTGGCTCTGGGGACTATGTTATGTTGAGCCAGGGTATGTAAGTCTATGTTTGTATATCTATGTTGGCCTGAGTGACTCCCAATCAGAGGCAACGAGTGTCAGCTGGTTGTCTCTGATTGGGAGCCATATTTAACTATCGGTCTTTTCACTTTGTGTTGTGGTTTCTTGTTCCGTTAAGGTTTGTTCGTGTTGTAACCTTAGACGTCACGCATCGTTGGTTATTGTTTTGATCGTGTGATCAGTTAATAAATATATATTATGTTCACCTTCAACGCTGCGCATTGGTCCTCTCTCGTAGACGATCGTGACAGAAGAAACCTGTCACGAGTTACAAAGCCAGAACCCAGAAGCAGACCAGGACAAGGTAAGTTGAAACGAAGGTGAGTGTTTATTTACAAGTTCAAGAGTGATGCTGAATAATCCAGGGAACAGAGCGGGCGGCGTTGATTAGTTGTTGGGGGTGCAGTGGTTGATTCAATCATGGCTCGGCAGCCGCCGATCACCAGGCAGAGGTTGGATGAAGGTTCCGGACGAGTGACTGCAGATGGAACAAAACGGAGGTAAGTAAACAATAAATCAACAAGGTGCAAAACAACAAAACTAACGCTAGAAGCTCTACACCTGATACTCGGGTAAACCTACTGTTCATGGCTAACGATCCGGCAGGGAATGGATGTTAGGCCAGAGCCTAAGAAGGGTGATGATCAGGACCAGGTGTGCAGATTGCTGATGGGATGCAGGTGCGGAAATCAAGAGAGCTCCCCGGAGCGTTCCCGAACCCTCGGGAAACTGGAGATCACGAACAGAAAACTAGTCACCAGACAGGACCCGACTCAGACTGCCGGGATCGTTACAGTACCCCCCTCCGACGAACGCCACCGGGCGGACTCCCGGAGCGCCAGGATGGAGGCGGTAGAAGTCACTGATGAGGTCAGCATCTAGGACCTGTCGCCGCGGAATCCAACTCCTCTCTTCAGGACCATACCCCTCCCAGTCCACGAGATACTGGAAACCCCGGCCCCGCCGTCTGGAATCCATGATGCGACGCACCGTGTAGGCAGGACCACCTCCGATCATCCGAGGAGGAGGAGGAGGAGGCGGAGGAGGCAACAGAGGACTGAGGAAAACAGGCTTGAGGCAGGAGACATGAAAGGTGGGATGGACTCTGAGCGTCCTCGGGAGTTTGAGTCGAACTGCCACCGGATTGATCACCTTCTCCACCACAAACGGACCAATGAACTTCGGTAACAACTTCCTAGACTCAGTCCGTAACGGAAGATCCCGTGTGGCCAACCAGACCCTATCTCCGATGGAATAGGTGGGAGCGGGGATCCGGCGACGATTCGCCTGGAGCTGATACCGGTCCGAAACTCTAAGGAGTGCCTTTCTGGCCCGATGCCAGGTCCGGTGGCAACGACGAATATGGGCCTGAACAGAAGGCACTGAGAGCTCCTTCTCCTGAGAAGGGAACAGGGGAGGTTGGTAGCCATACAGGCACTGGAAGGGAGACATCCCAGTGGCAGATGTAGGGAGAGTATTGTGGGCATACTCAACCCAAGGCAACTGAGAGACCCAGGAGGTGGGGTTGGAAGAGACCAGGCAGCGTAGCGTGGATTCCATCTTCTGGTTGGCTCTCTCCGCCTGACCATTGGATTGGGGGTGAAAACCAGATGTGAGACTGACTGTAGCTCCAATGGCCAAACAGAAGGACTTCCAGACAGCAGAGGTAAACTGAGGGCCACGGTCGGAAACGATATCACTGGGCAAACCGTGGACCCTGAAAACCTCCCTAACCAGGATCTCGGACGTCTCCGAGGCAGAGGGAAGCTTGGCAATTGGCACAAAGTGGGCGAACTTGCTGAATCTGTCCACGATAGTCAGAACGACCGTGTTCCCCTCAGAAGCGGGCAGCCCAGTGACGAAGTCCAGGGGCCAGATGCGACCATGGTCGCCGGGGAATAGGAAGGGGGGTGAAGTAGTCCAGAGCTGGGCCGATTGGTACTCTTATTCTGCGCACACACTGGACAGGCAGCAACAAAACCCCGAGTATCCTCGGCCATGGCAGGCCACCAAAAACGTCTGCGAAGAAACGCCATTGTCCGAGCCACGCCAGGGTGACAAGCCATCTTGCTGGCGTGGGACCATTTGAGGACAGCAGGACGAACCGACTCAGGCACAAACAACCGACCGGGTGGACCGTTACGGGACCGGGCTGAGTCCGAAGGGCCGCCAGCACCTCCTCCTCAATCTTCCACATAACTGCTCCCACGACGCAGTTCCGGGGGAGAATTGTCTCGGTCTTGGACCCACTCTCCTCCGTCTTGGAGAACATCCGGGACAAGGCGTCCGCCTTGCCGTTCTTAGATCCAGGTCGGAACGTCAGGGGAAAACTTGAATCGTCCGAAAAACAACGCCCACCTGGCCTGACGGGAGTTGAGACGTTTAGCCGATTGCACGTAAGCAAGATTCTTGTGGTCAGTCCAGACAATAAACGGTTGCTCCGCCCCCTCCAACCAGTGGCGCCACTCCTCCAAGGCAAGTTTCACCGCGAGAAGCTCCCGGTTACCCACATCGTAATTCCTCTCCGCAGGCGAAAGGCGACGGAGTAGTAGGCGCAGGGATGGAGTTTACTGTCCGTGGAGCATCGCTGCGACAGGATGGCGCCAACTCCCACATCAGACGCGTCCACTTCAACGACGAACTGACGGGCCGTGTCCGGTTGAGAGAGAATCGGTGCGTTGGTGAATCGCCTCTTCAAATCCAGAAACGCTCGATCCGCCTCCGGATTCCACTTGAAGCTCCTGATACTGGAAGTCAAGGCAGTTAACGGAGCGGCCACACGGCTGTAATCCCGGATTAATCTGCGGTAGAAATTCGCAAACCCCAAAAATCTCTGGAGCTGCAATCTCGTACCGGGCTGGGCCCATTCCAGAACCGCTCTAACCTTCTCCTGGTCCATCCTAATCTCTCCCCTGGAGATGATGTACCCGAGAAAGGATGTCGTGTGGGCGTGAAACTCGCACTTCTCGGCCTTCACGAACAGGCGATTCTCCAACAATCGCTGCAGAACCTGCCGGACATGCTGGACGTGGTCGGAAGGTTCCTTCGAGAAGATCAGAATGTCATCCAGATAAACAAACACAAAGAGACCGATCATGTCTCTCAGGGACGTCATTCACCATACTCTGGAATACCGCTGGAGCATTGGTCAGTCCAAACGGCATCACCTGATACTCGAAGTGACCCATCGGTGTATTGAAACCCGTCAACCACTCGTCTCCCTCTCTGATCCGGACCATGTGATACGCATTGCGTGAGGTCTAGCTTGGTGAACACCGTAGCACCCTGTAAGGAGTCGAAGGCAGAACTCATCAAGGGCAGGGGATACTTGTTCTTGACCGTGATGTCATTCAACCCCCGATAATCAATACACGGTCGAAGAGAGCCATCCTTCTTACCCACAAAGAAGAATCCTGCCCCCAGGGGTGATGACGAGGGACGAACGAGACCAGCAGCTAGGGACTCCTTGATGTAGGTCTCCAAAGCCTCACGTTCAGGGCGGGAGATACTGTATAACCTTCCCTTGGGGTAGACAGCTCCAGGGAACAGGTTGATGGCACAATCATATGGTCGGTGGGGAGGGAGTGACAGAGCCTTCTGCTTACTGAACACTTCCCCCAAATCGTGATATGTCTCGGGAACCAGGGACAAATCTGGGGGTTTAGCCTCAATCACCTGACTGGGAACCGAATGGGGACAGGCAGTCTTGAGACAGTTAGCATGACAATCAAGGCTCCAACTCGTTACCTTGCCCGTCACCCAATCGAACGTGGGATTGTGTTCCTTCAGCCAGGGGTATCCAAGGACCAGAGGAACATGGGAAGACGGCAGAATGAAGAATGAAATCATCTCCGAATGATTCCCCGACAACAGCATCTTAACCGGTTCAGTCCTCATCGTGATACGTGCCAGCCTACTGCCGTTCAGAGTGGTCGCTTCAATGGCTTCCGGCAATTGCTCCTTGGAAAGCCCCAGCTGTTCCACCAACTCGGCATCAAGAAAGCTTCCATCGGCACCTGAATCGATAAAGCGTTAATCGCTAAGCTCTGATTCCTGTTCACAAGGGTAGCCGGGAAACGGGGTCTGACAGAGGTATTGAGAGGTCGAAACTGGCTCGCTAAAAGTCCTCCCAACTTTAGCGAGCCGCGCAGTTTGACGACCGCCGGGAACAGGTGGCGAGGTAATGTCCCGAACCACCACAGTAGAGGCAACAGTTAGTCCTACGTCTGAGTTGGCGTTCCTCCTTGGTTAACCCGTGCCGCCCTACTTGCATTGGTTCCGAATCGGGAGACAGGACCTCTCCACTAATCCTGTGTGGTGGACGATGATCGACGTATTCTGGTCCAATCCCCGACCCGACTGGAACCTGAGAAGCTGATCGATTGGACGGACCCCATTGCTTCTCCCTCCTTCGCTCTCGGACTCGATTATCCACCCGAATAGACAAGGCTACCAAGCTGTCCAGGTCACTAGGCTCCGGATAGGAGATCAACTCATCCTTGAGCTGCTCCAACAGACCCTGGTAGAAGGCCGCTTGCAGAGACTCCTCATTCCACCCACTCTCCACAGCCAACGTCTTGAACTCGATCACGAAGTCGGCCCACGCTGCGAGTTCCTTGGTGAAGCGAAAACAGGCGCCTAGCTGCGTCCCTCCCTCGGACGGAATGGTCGAAAAGCTTCCTCAGCTCGGCCGTGAACCCCGGGTATGAAGCCATGCAGGGGTCTTGTCGTTCCCAAACGGCTGAAGCCCACTCCAGCGCCGACCACGCAGCAACTCAATCACGAAGGCTATCCTAGCCTTGTCTGTGGCATAAGAGTAGGGCTGTAGATCGAACACTAACCCACACTGCATAAGGAAAGAACGGCATCTTCCCAGCTCCCCTCATATTTATCCGGCGTCGGAACCTTGGGCTCACGGAAGGACACCGCTCCAGACGCGGCAGGCGAGATGGGTGAAACCGGTAGTGGATCCTCCACCGGAAACTCGCGCTGGTTCTGGACCTCCGTCAGACCGGTAGAAAGGTTCCGAACTGCCAACGCGATCTCCTGTAGCTCCGTGCTATGATGGCCCAACATCTTCTCCTGATGGGTAATGGCATGGCGAACAGAGTCCAGGTCCGCTGGGTTCATTACTGGCCGGATCGTTCTGTCACGAGTTACAAAGCCAGAACCCAGAAGCAGACCAGGACAAGGTAAGTTGAAACGAAGGTGAGTGTTTATTTACAAGTTCAAGAGTGATGCTGAATAATCCAGGGAACAGAGCGGGCGGCGTTGATTAGTTGTTGGGGGTGCAGTGGTTGATTCAATCATGGCTCGGCAGCCGCCGATCACCAGGCAGAGGTTGGATGAAGGTTCCGGACGAGTGACTGCAGATGGAACAAAACGGAGGTAAGTAAACAATAAATCAACAAGGTGCAAAACAACAAAACTAACGCTAGAAGCTCTACGACTGATACTCTGGTAAACCTACTGTTCATGGCTAACGATCCGGCAGGGAATGGATGTTAGGCCAGAGCCTAAGAAGGGTGATGATCAGGACCAGGTGTGCAGATTGCTGATGGGATGCAGGTGCGGAAATCAAGAGAGCTCCCCGGAGCGTTCCCGAACCCTCGGGAAACTGGAGATCACGAACAGAAAACTAGTCACCAGACAGGACCCGACTCAGACTGCCGGGATCGTTACAAAACCACCAGAACTGGACCAAGCAGCCTAGTGAGGAGCAGAGTAGGTGGACTTGGCAACAGTGGAGGCAGAGCTTCGACTGGGTCAAGCCGAATGAGGAGCTGAATGACGGAGATTGGAAGCAGAGGAGCGAGAGGTGGGCGAGAATTATCGAGGCCTGGCCCACGGGGAAGAGAGACTCCCAGAAATTTTTTAGGGGGGGGCTCACGACGTCGGACCAGCAGGAGGCCGCGATAGAGCGGCCCAGTGGGTTGCCAGAGGAGGCCGCCAGGTTACGGGGGCCACTGGTCGAAGAGGGGATGGAGGATGTAGAGGCACGGCGAGAGGTACTGGCGTGTGTTGCCAGTCCGGTCCGGCCCGTTCCAGATCCCGGTGTAGGGCCAGTGGTGTGTGTCCCCAGTACGGTCCGGTCTATTCCTGCTCCCCGCACCAAGTCAGGGGTGCGCATCGTCAGCCCGGTTCGGCCCGTTCCTACTCCACGCACCAAGCCTACGGTGTGCGTCGACAGCCCAGCCCGGCCCGTTCCTGCTCTCCGCACCAAGTCTGTGGTGCGCGTCGCCAGCCCAGTCCGGCCCATCCAAGCTCCCCGCACCAAGCCAGTGGTGTGCGTCGTCAGTCCGGCACGGCCCGTGCCTGCTCTCCGCACCAAGTCTGTGGTGCGTTTCGTCAGCCCTGTCCGGCCCGTTCCTGCTCTCCGCACCAAGTCTGTGGTGCGCGTCGCCAGCCCAGTCCGGCCCATCCAAGCTCCCCGCACCAAGTCAGGGGTGCGCTTCGTCAGCCCGGTCCGGCCCGTTCCTGCTCCCCGCACCAAGTCAGTGGTGTGCTTCGTCAGCCCAGTCCGGCCTGTCCCTGCTCCACGCACCAAGCCTACGGTGTGCGTCGGCCAGCCTGGTAAGGCCCGTTCCTCCTCCACGCACCAAGCCAGGGGTGCGCGTCGTCAGTCCAGCACAACCCGTGCCTGGGTCATGTCCGGAGCCGGATCCGCCGCCGAGGCGGAGTGCCCACCCGGTCCCTCCCCTGTTGTGGTTGTTTGGCGCGGTCGGAGTCCGCGCCTTTGGGGGGGGGTACTGTCACGCCCTGGCTCTGGGGACTATGTTATGTTGAGCCAGGGTATGTAAGTCTATGTTTGTATATCTATGTGGACCTGAGTGACTCCCAATCAGAGGCAACGAGTGTCAGCTGGTTGTCTCTGATTGGGAGCCATATTTAACTATCGGTCTTTTCACTTTGTGTTGTGGTTTCTTGTTCCGTTAAGGTTTGTTCGTGTTGTAACCTTAGACGTCACGCATCGTTGGTTATTGTTTTGATCGTGTGATCAGTTAATAAATATATATTATGTTCACCTTCAACGCTGCGCATTGGTCCTCTCTCGTAGACGATCGTGCCAAAGAGATAGAGAAAGAGAAACAGAAACAGATAGAGAAAGTGAAAAAAGATAGAGAAAGAGAAAGAGATAGAGAAATACACTGCTCAAAAAAATAAAGGGAACACTAAAATAACACATCCTAGATCTGAATGAATGAAATAATCTTATTAAATACTGTTTTCTTTACATAGTTGAATGTGCTGACAACAAAATCACACAAGTATCAATGGAAATCAAATTTATCAACCCATGGTCTGGATTTGGAGTCACCCTCAAAATTAAAGTGGAAAACCACACTACAGGCTGATCCAACTTTGATGTAATGTCCTTAAAACAAGTCAAAATGAGGCTCAGTAGTGTGTGTGGCCTCCACGTGCCCGTATGACCTCCCTACAACGCCTGGGCATGCTCCTGATGAGGTGGCGGATGGTCTCCTGAGGGATCTCCTCCCAGACCTGGACTAAAGCACCCGCCAACTCCTGGACAGTCTGTGGTGCAACGTGGCATTGGTGGATGGAGCGAGACACGATGTCCCAGATGTGCTCAATTGGATTCAGGTCTGGGGAACGGGCGGGCCAGTCCATAGCATCAATGCCTTCCTCTTGCAGGAACTGCTGACACACTCCAGCCACATGAGGTCTAGCATTGTCTTGCATTAGGAGGAACCCAGGGCCAACCGCACCAGCATATGTTCTCACAAGGGGTCTGAGGATCTATTCTTGGTACCTAATGGCAGTCAGGCTACCTCTGGCGAGCACATGGAGGGATGTGCGGCCCCCCAAAGAAATGCCACCCCACACCATGACTGACCCACCGCCAAACCGGTCATGCTGGAGGATGTTGCAGGCAGCAGAACGTTCTCCACGGCGTCTCCAGACTCTGTCACATGTGCTCAGTGTGAACCTGCTTTCATCTGTGAAGAGCACAGGGCGCCAGTGGCGAATTTGCCAATCTTGGTGTTCTCTGGCAAATGCCAAACGTCCTGCACGGTGTTGGGCTGTAAGCACAACCCCCACCTGTGGACATCGGGCCCTCATACCACCCTCATGGAGTCTGTTTCTGACCGTTTGAGCAGACACATGCACATTTGTGGGCTGCTGGAGGTCATTTTGCAGGGCTCTGGCAGTGCTCCTCCTGCTCCTCCTTGCACAAAGGCGGAGGTAGCAGTCCTGCTGCTGGGTTGTTGCCCTCCTACGGCCTCCTCCACGTTTCCTGATGTACTGGCCTGTCTCCTGGTAGCGCCTCCATGCTCGGGACACTACGCTGACAGACACAGCAAACCTTCTTGCCACAGCTCGCATTGATGTGCCATCCTGGATGAGCTGCACTACCTGAGCCACTTGTGTGGGTTGTAGACTCCGTCTCATGCTACCACTAGAGTGAAAGCACCGCCAGCATTCAAAAGTGACCAAAACATCAGTCAGGAAGCATAGGAACTGAGAAGTGGTCTGTGGTCACCACCTGCAAAACCAGTCTTTTATTCGGGGTGTCTTGCTAATTGCCTATAATTTCCACCTGTTGTCTATTCCATTTGCACAACAGCATGTGACATTTATTGTCAATCAGTGTTGCTTCCAAAGTGGACAGTTTGATTTCGCAGAAGTGTGATTGACTTGGAGTTACATTGTGTTGTTTAAGTGTTCCCTTTATTTTTTTGAGCAGTGTAGATAGAGAAAGAGAAACAGATAGAGAAAGAGAAACAGATAGAGAAAGAGAAAGAGATAGAGAAAGAGAAACATATAGAGAAAGAGATAGAGAAAGAGATAGAGAAACAGATAGAGAAAGAGAAAGAGAAGAGATAGAGAAACAGATAGAGAAACAGAAACAGATAGAGAAAGAGAAAGAGATAGAGAAAGAGAAACACATAGAGAAAGAGAAAGAGATAGATAAAGAGAAAGAGATATAGATATAGATAGAGAAAGAGAAAGATAAACAGATAGAGAAAGAGAAAGAGATAGAGAAAGAGAAACAGATAGAGAAAGAGAAAGAGATAGAGAAAGAGAAAGAGAAACAGATAGAGAAAGAGAAACATATAGAGAAAGAGTTAGAGAAAGAGAAACAGACAGAGAAACAGATAGAGAAAGAGAAAGAGATAGAGAAAGAGAAAGAGAAACAGATAGAGAAAGATAAACAGATAGAGAAAGAGAAAGAGAAAGAGATAGAGATAGAGAAACAGATAGAGAAACAGATAGAGATAGGGAAAGAGATAGAGAAAGAGAAACCGATTGAAAGAGAAACATAGAGAAAGAGAAAGAGAAAGAGATAGAGATAGAGAAACAGATAGAGAAAGAGATAGAGAAACAGATAGAGAAAGAGATAGAGATAGAAAAAGAGAAAGAGAAAGAGAAAGAGAAAGAGAAAGAGAAAGAGAAAGAGAAAGAGAAAGAAAAAGAGAAAGAGAAAGAGAAAGAGGTGGGAGGGAAAAAGGAAAGGATGCTAGGAGAGAAAAGGGAAAGGAAAGATGGAAGGAAGGAAGGAAGGAAGGAAGGAAGGAAGGAAGGAAGGAAGGAAGGAAGGAAGGAAGGAAGGAGAGTGGGAGGAGGAGAGTGGGAGGAGGAGAGGTCCATTTCATTAACAACTGTGGCCACTGAGCGTGACCGTGAGGAGCAGACAGACACCACGGCTCAATCAATTTAATGATGACATCATCAATAAATTAATTACAAACAGCCAATGGGAAAAAGGATGGTACACTGACACCTCGTCCTAATTGGGCATTTGAATTTTACGTATCTGTGATGCATCACAACGATTGGTCAGAATAATTTGTAACCAAAGTAGCTGTTTCGTAAGAGTTGCAGGGTTTAAAGCCTCCCGAGTGGTGCAGCGGTCTAAGGCACTGCAGACGGCCGTGACCAGGAGACCCATGAGGCGGTGCACAATTGGCCCAGCGTCGTCCGGGTTAGGGGAGGGTTTGGCCGGACGGGATTTCCTTGTCCCATCGCACTCTAACGACTCCTTGTGGCAGGCCGGGCGCCTACAAGCTGACCTCGTTCGCTAGCTGGACGGTGTTTCCTCCGACACATTGGCGCGGCTGGTTTTTACGGGTTAAGCGAGCAGTGTGTCAAGAAGCAGTACGGCTTGGCAGGGTCGTGTTTCGGAGGACGCATGGCTCTCGACCTTCGCCTCTCAGTAGAGGAGTTGCAGCGATGGGACAAGACTGTAACTATTAATTGGATATCATGAAATTGGGGAGAAAAAAGGGTAAAAGTACAAAGAAATGAAAAGAATAGAGTTGCAGGGTTTGGATTTCGTTCAGATCTGGACATTCGGGCCTTAAAAGAAAAGTGAGAGGTGTAGCTGAGTGATGTGTAATTGTGTGGTTTGTTATGATGCAAGAAATGTTTCCAAACAACAGGGGACACCTGTCGGACTCAGCCCTGTAACTATAAACAAGTGGAGGAAGGATACTCTCCATCTCTTCTTACTACCTCCATCCAACCAACGCTCATTCCTTCTCTCCACGCGTCTTTTAACGCAACGGAACACTGAATCTTACTGGACGACACAGTGAATAATTGATGGTGATTGAGAGACAGCTATGAAAGAAGAAAGATAGCCCCAGTGCCTCGGGGTCAAAGGTCAGGATATACCATTTCAGGCACTAGCCCCTACTTCCATCTAGATGACAGAATCATTTTTAACATGGTCATTGTTTCAATTACACACTGACTCTTGAGGATGCCCTTGAAGTAGGATGTCGGCCATTTTGACAGCTGTACCCAGATATCTTTATATATCTCACTGATGTCTGTACCCCCAGACCGTTTATCTGTCCATATCTAAAATATTGTATATTTTATAATTTACAGTAGAATGACCTTGTTCCTGAAAAAAACACATTCGATATGGGCATTCTAAACAGGATTTTTTATCACAGTAACTGATCCCTAGTTTAAAGGCTGGTGCAGTTAGTGTTTCAAGGATGTTCCAACTGGCAACTGGAGCTTCTGCTCAGTTTTATGACAGTTAATTTCAAAACTACGCTCTGTCAAAATAATAAAATTTAAAAAAGGTGAAATTAGGCACTTGAAGGGATAAAAAGATTGCTCTCGAAATAGGCTGATTGCATGACTAATTTCAAGTGTGCAGCAGAGATGATTTTATTTGAACAAAGACTTCAGTCTGTTTAGATTTTGTCATTCCACCTACACAAGAATGACAAAAGCATGAACATGTAATGACCAGTGTATGACACATAATGTTACCCAAATATGAGAATTACAACATTAATGTCTGCAATGAATTAAGACTGAGTAATGCCCGGGTATACAGTATTATGAACCATACTACAGTACATTCTCACCCGTATCACACTGACCCCTCAATACTGAGGAATGCTGGGAAATATATTACCACAAACCGTCCAGTCATATCCACCCTGAGACATACCTGAACCAATCAGGTTCACCGAAAGCACAAATTAGCCAATGACATCCAGCCTGGGCCATATCCTACCCCAACCCCAACCTGACCTCTACTGACACTGTAGTACACAATCAAACAAACATACATCACTCCTGCATCTCTTTCTTCCTCTCTTCTATTCTCCCATAATGCCCTCTCTATTTATGTATTTAGCTCTTTCCTTCCTTCCAATCTTTCTGTCCTCCTTCCTATCAGTCATTCATTCTCTCTCTGTCCTCTTTCCTATCAGTCATTCATTCTCTCTCTGTCCTCTTTCCTATCAGTCATTCATTCTCTCTCTGTCCTGTGTATTGCATCAGAGGTCTGTCTCTAAGGTGTTCCAGTGTTTTTCCAGCCGGGAGGAGCACTGCAGAGCAGACTGACACCGCTACTGAATTATAGATATCTGTTACATCTCACACACACACACACACACACACACACACACACGCCTGCCACTCATTTACAGCACTCGCCTCTAACCACACAAACGCCTTACGCCTGACCCCTCCCCCATTCATCCTTCTTCCATAAAAACGCCACTCTCCATCCCTCCCTCTATCCCTCCCTTCAAAGGCTTCGTCTTTCATCCTCCTTTCATCTCTCTAAGACTCCTGCAGGAAAAGCTGCGTCATTAAATCACTTCAAACAGAGAGAAAGAGAGTGGCCTGGTCTCACTCAATAACTACAGGAGAGAAGGAGAGAAGGAGAGAAAGAGAAAGAAAGAGAGAGAAAGTCTCCAGGCTCACGTCTAAAACAGAATGCATCGGCCCCCTACATATACAAAGTAGGGTTCCTCAAGGGTTCTACCTGGAACCATAATGACTCAAATAACATTTTGAGCCCTCTAATGGTTCTTTATAGTTCACAAAAAGTGATAATGTAGGGGAGGTGGCTCATTCAAATATTTTGGGGGGTGGTTTGCGCAAAGCTCTTTTTGCGCAACCGTGAGTGAGAGTGTCATTCCACTTTATCTAATGTGTTGTGTTACACCAGTACATGTTACATATGGCTATGGCCAGTGACGGTGTCTTGTGAAAGACTCTCGTATGGCCGTATGGGAACAGTTGACTAAATCAGTCAGTGGTTCTCATTTCTCTCCTCAGGGACCTCCAGCTGTTCCAGAGGTAGCTCATTTGGTTCAACTTGTCAATTAACACAATAATAAAACCTATGCAATTTTAACAATATAATATGGCTGACCAGAATACAAAACCCTGTACGGTTCTTCAAAATGATCTACAAAGAACCTTTCAGAATGAGATCTTTTTTTCAAAGAACCAATCTCCATTAAGGTTCTATATAGTCCCAAAAAGGGTTCCACTATGGTTACAAGCCAAAGACCCCTTATCTGGTACTATTTAGAAAAACATTGTGTGTGTGTACAGGGCCATAGACAGGAACTACTGTCATCATTACCATAACTGTGTGTACAGGGCCATAGACAGGAACTATCGTCATCTTACCATAACTGTGTGTACAGGGCCATAGACAGGAACTATCGTCATCATTACCATAACTGTGTGTACAGGGCCATAGACAGGAACTACTGTCATCATTACCATAACTGTGTGTACAGGGCCATAGACAGGAACTACTGTAATCATTACCATAACTGTGTGTACAGGGCCATAGACAGGAACTACTGTCATCATTACCATAACTGTGTGTACAGGGCCATAGACAGGAACTACTGTCATCATTACCATAACTGTGTGTACAGGGCCATAGACAGGAACTACTGTCATCATTACCATAACTGTGTGTACAGGGCCATAGACAGGAACTAATGTCATCATTATCATAACTGTGTGTACAGGGCCATAGACAGGAACTACTGTCATCATTATCATAACTGTGTGTACAGTGCCATAGACAGGAACTATCGTCATCATTACCATAACTGTGTGTACAGGGCCATAGACAGGAACTATCGTCATCATTACCATAACTGTGTGTACAGGGCCATAGACAGGAACTATCGTCATCATTACCATAACTGTGTGTACAGGGCCATAGACAGGAACTATCGTCATCATTACCATAACTGTGTGTACAGGGCCATAGACAGGAACTATCGTCATCATTACCATAACTGTGTGTACAGGGCCATATACAGGAACTATCGTCATCATTACCATAACTGTGTGTACAGGGCCACAGACAGGAACTATCGTCATCATTACCATAACTGTGTGTACAGGGCCATAGACAGGAACTATTGTCATCATTACCATAACTGTGTGTACAGGGCCATAGACAGGAACTATCGTCATCATTACCATAACTGTGTGTACAGGGCCATAGACAGGAACTATCGTCACCATTACCATAACTGTGTGTACAGGGCCATAGACAGGAACTATTGTCATCATTACCATAACTGTGTGTACAGGGCCATAGACAGGAACTAGTGTCATCATTACCATAACTGTGTGTACAGGACCATATACAGGAACTACTGTCATCATTACCATAACTGTGTGTACAGGGCCATAGACAGGAACTATTGTCATCATTACCATAACTGTGTGTACAGGGCCATAGACAGGAACTATTGTCATCATTACCATAACTGTGTGTACAGGGCCATAGACAGGAACTATTGTCAGCATTACCATATCTGTGCCTGCCAACATTTGTATATCCCCATTGTCATGATAATCTTCTCATATGCCGCTTTGCCTTCCTACAATTTACATTTTAGTCACTTAGCAGACGCTCTTATCCAGAGCGACTTACAGTTAGTGAGTGCATACATTATTTTTTATTTTTTCATACTGGTCCCCTGTGGGAATCGAACCCACAACCCTGGCGTTGCAAGCGCCATGCTCTACCAACTGAGCTACACGGGACTTCCTGTCACATGTCTTATCCACAGTCAGAAACACAAGCACAATGGTCACAATGGTCACAACCAACATTTTCAGCTTGACACAATGGCATTGGAGGACTATACTGCTTTCATTTTACAGCAAAGAACTACACAAATGTGCCCGCGCAGTTGCGCACACACACACGCGTGCGCGCATGCACACACACACACACACACACACACACACAAAGGAAAACAGCTGACTCAGAGCAGAGCGCAGAGTGTGGACTGACCAATGAGGCTCTTCGTAGCCTGCGGCTCATGGGCTTGTCGAAGGGCGGACTGTTCATGGCAAACTTCTCCAGGTAGCCTTCCGGTAGCCTGATGTCAGCCGGCAGAGACAGACGCTTGTTTATGTCCTGGAGAGCGAGAGAGAGAGGATAGAGAGAGGTGGGAGAGAGAGAAAGAGACAGAGATTAGTTAATAACTGTATGTTCAATCAGTCAATCAAATCAATATTATTATTGTGATACATTGTCTGTATATAAGAGTATACAGTGACCACTGGCCTGTACAGCATCAGGGTCAATTCCACATCAATGCAGTCAATTTAGGAAGTGGATTGAAATTACAATGCTGAAAGGTCCGCTTTGAATGAATTGACTGAATTGAAAGGGAATTGACACCCTGGTTGTGATACATCCATTACTAACAATCATATCTGTAGTCGACATTGAACTACATCTCCCAACATCCCTCACTCCTCTATAGCCTGCTCCAGGCAGGTTGCCAATCATCCCTGGTTTCCATGGCAGCACTGCCTGGCCCAGACCCAACCTCCCCAGAGGATATGTCCCCA
Source organism: Coregonus clupeaformis (assembly GCF_020615455.1). NCBI lineage: Eukaryota > Metazoa > Chordata > Actinopteri > Salmoniformes > Salmonidae > Coregonus > Coregonus clupeaformis. The sequence goes on along the minus strand of NC_059221.1, from coordinate 45,106,700 downwards.
ATGTGTGTGTGTGTGTGTGTGTGTGTGTGTGTGTGTGTGTGTGTGTGTGTGTGTGTGTGTGTGTGTGTGTGTGTGTGTGTGTGTGCGAACATGTACACAAGCACAATGGTCATAACCAACATTTTCACCTTGGCACAATGGCATTGGAGGACCATACTGCTTTCATTTTACAACAAAGAACTACACAAATGAACATCCATGTGTGGATATCGAATCCTAATGTTTTGCAGAGATGGAAGGCTGCTAGCACATTCCAAAGGAAAGAAAACAACATGGAACTAGGGCTGTGACGGTCATTTTGTCAGCCGGTAACTGTCATGCAGATGACTGCCGGTCACACGGTAATTTACCGTTAATTAACATAAACATGTTTAGCATCATGGGCTTTCGAACATCTACATTTAAAAAAGTTTAATAAATCAATTTAATATAGCCTAGACCATCACAATAATAAATATTATTTATTTAGTTGTGATAGGCCTGTAAACCTGGGAATGTATTTGAAATAAAAATAAAAGGGTTGCATGATGCAACTCTATATTAACTCTATATTAACTCTATATTAACACTATATTGACTCTATATTGACTCTATATTAACTCTATATTGACTCTATATTAACTCTATATTGACTCTATATTAACTCTATATTGACTCTATTGACTCTATATTAACTCTATATTAACTCTATATTGACTCTATATTAACTCTATATTAACTCTATATTGACTCTATATTGACTCTATATTAACTCTATATTAACTCTATATTGATGATTTGGAAAAGGTAGCAAAAAAAGGCATGCGCTCTGATCCTTCCTGCAGAGAGCGAGAGCCAATTGCATTGCTCTGCTTGTGTGGCAAGCAAGTTAGGGGATATCTAATCAATGGAAGATTAAATTAAAATGACAGAATTCAAAGTGAAATGAGAATTAAAGGCTACAGCGACCAAAAGCCAACAGGTAGGCTGCTATTTAGGCTATAATCTGAATGGAGTTGTTGTTTTGTGTAGCTAACTGTAGGACGGTGAGAAGCACAGTAACGTTATGGCTAGCCTCAATTAGCTAGCTTCTCTCGGTTTGATGAAGTCAAGACAGGTACTATGTAATCGAATGGGATGATAAATAACTAGCAAGAAGTTAGTCTAGCGGGAGATAACAGTGGTTGAGGTCGGTCTCTCCCTCCGTGCCTGCTCCGGTGCTCCGAGCATCATGTTTCTTACTCACACATTCACACACCAGCCTCCACTCCCTTATAGCCTACAGCTGCTCACTCTGAGGCTCTCTCTCTCCCTTTCTCCGGTTTAATAAAGTAGCAAAACAATTGGCTTTTCTGCTGCTTCCCTCACTCGGACCGGACCGGTTATCCTTTAGGTCCTTTCGGAACAGGTTTTTAAAATGTATTTATGCATATTGGGTCCGGGGCTTTCCTGTGTCCACTTTGGAACGGGAGCTCTAACTCACATCACCATTTGTCCTCATCATTCAGATTATTCCAATTCAATCATTAAGTGATTAGAGGGACAATAGAGCACTGAGTACCAGGCCATTAGCGAGGGCCGTTAGCAAGTTTGGTAGGCCACCCATCAGCGCCATTCATTTGTGCAGTTTTGGATGGGATTACCGTGACCAATGGTCATCAGGGAATTTGACTGCGGTCATTACTCGTGTGGCGGTAATATGGTCACCTTGACAGCCCTACATGGAACAGAACATATGAGCCATCACCCTGGGGACTCTGACAACCCATCACACGCACGCACACACACACACACACACAAACACACACACACACACATAAAGGACACATATTCTTATTATTTATATAATCAGCGATAGTAGTGACATCTTGACAACACACACACACAATATAAAATTAGGTTATACTGTACGTTAGTGTTGCAAGGTATACCAAAACTTCTGTAATTTTTCGATACTAGAACATGAAAAACGGTTCGGTACTAGAATTTTTGTTAGTTTCGGTACTTCTGTCAACTGTGTCTCTCGTCATATGGATTGAGAGGATCGAGTCTGTCTAGTAATTTGTCTGAATCTTCTCAAGGGGACAGTAGTAAGCTAGCTAGGCTAATTGACTTCTCAAGAGGACAGTAGTAAGCTAGCCAGGCTACTTGTCTTCTCAAGGGGGCAGTAGTAAGCTAGCCATGCTACATGTCTTCTCAAGGGGACAGTAGTAAGCTAGCTAGGCTAATTGACTTCTCAAGGGGACAGTAGTAAACTAGCCAGGCTACATGTCTTCTCAAGGGGACAGTAGTAAGCTAGCTAGGCTAATTGACTTCTCAAGGGGACAATAGTAAGCTAGCCAGGCTACTTGTCTTCTCAAGGGGGCAGTAGTAAGCTAGCCAGCCTACTTGCGCATACAGCTGACACAGCATGAGCCACTTTTGAGAAGCAAGCAAAAGGAGAGAGAAAATGCGACACCATGGCCTCTTCTAACAAAAGCATCATACCTCCACACCCGCAGTTTGTTGACAAAACTGGCTCCAGAAGCAAACTATGGGAATATTTTTCTTACAGAGCAGATGATGAGGGCCAGCCCACCGAAACAACTATTCAAAAGGTGTTGCAAAGCAGTGCAGTGCAAGGGAGGTTTAGTTGCAAAACAACATAAAACAATTATTTTACACATGACATTCTGCATTGTAATGTTATTCTCCTAGCAACTAAATTCTAATTATTTTTGAGTGGCAATGACATGAACATATATTCAGCATGACATTCATGTGAGCATTATAATATGATTACAACCCAAAAGTAATATAAAATGAACTCATAGTTTAGCTGTGACAGCAATATATTTAGACTACTTTGCGTTTGTCTGGGCTTGCTAGCAGTAGCCACTAGCCAGTCAGCAGCAGCCCTGGGCGGAGCATTGAACCCTGGGAGTTGAAATGCACTCTGGGAATCGTAGTATGCTGTGTAAAATCCATTGTATTTCTATGGTGTGTAAGCTTCAGAAATGAGCTTCAGAGTTTTTTTTTATGTCATTTTGGAACTAAACTATTAATTTAATACATACAATTATTTAGCTGTAATGAATCATAGGTCTAATGAATGTAATTTGACCCAATATTATGGCCATAGATTTAATTAACCCTGATATGTATCAAATTAAATTTCAATCAGTTTAGATATATGAGGCTCATGGTTTTGCATAAGGAATGTAATATGTTATTCAATGTTTATTTTATTTTATTTTTTAAAGAAATTGAATATAGAATAGAATATATCCTATTTGTTATTTTAGTTGATCTACCAGTTATTAACATATTGTTCAATGTTGCAAAAAATAAAGCTCAGTGGTTATTCTGTGACTTTAGCTTATAGCGTTCTTTTCTTCTTCTTCCGTGGTATCATTTTGGTATCGAGTATCATTTTGGTATCGAGTATCGTTCTTTTTTTATATCATTTTGGTATAGAGTATCATTTTGGTATCGATTATCGTTTTGTTATAGAGTATCGTTTTGGTATCGAGTATCGTTTTGGTATTAAATATCGTTTTGTTATTGAATATCTTTCATATCGGGGTATCGTTTTGGTATCAAGTATCGTTTCGTTATTGAATATTGTTTTGATATTGATTATCGTTTTGGTATTGAATATCAATTTTTTGATAAACCTTGTATTGGTACCGAAGTCAAAATTCTGGTATCGTGACAACACTACTGTACGTAGGAATATACATACACATGTGAATATGACAACACCTTGACACATTCACCTGTACACAGTAAGCCTTTATCTCTGCTTAATAAGTCTCATCGACGCCTCATCCATTCTATTAATTCATCACCACACTCACTGAAGTACAAACTCAATCAACACACAATGATTATACACACACACAGACAATGACTACTACACACAAACATGCCCACACACAACACACACACACACACACACCATCACTCAAAAAATCATGTTCAGACACATGCACTCTTTCATTCACTTAGAAACATTTGATTTGATTTCATGCATGTGTACACACACACACACACACACACACACCTGACTAGTGAGTACCCAGTATTGTCACATCACACACACACAACCTAGTACTTACAATGCAGAACAGCTCTAGTAAGTCCCTCATTGTCCCTCTGAATGGTAATCCTACACTCTCACACACGCTTCACACACTGCACCTCTCTCGTCTGCCACATGACCCAACAGATAGAGATGGACAGAACCAGAGAGAGCGAGAGAGCGAGAGAAAGAGAGAGAGAGAGAGAGAGAGAAAGAGAGAGAGAGAGAGAGGGCACGATTGTGCCAGAGTACCCCACACACTCTGAGGATGAAGGGGAGGAGGAAGAGGGAAAAGAGGGAGGATGGACAGATTCCTGAGGGTAGAACCGAGATGGGGGAAGGGGGGAATGTGGAGGAATGTTGGGAATCGCTGATAGGAAACAGTTATTTTCCATCTATCTGTCCTCCTCACTCTCTCCCTTTCCTCAGATCTATCTTTCCTCCTCCTCTCTCTCTCTCTCTCTCTCTCTCTCCCTCTCTTCCCTATCATGGTTTCATCATTTCATTCAGTCCCCCCTCTCTCTCTCTCTCTCTCTCTCTCTCTCTCTCTCTCTCTGTTTCTCTCTCTCCCTCCCCCTTCTTCTCTCTGTCTGTAGTAAACATGGTCTAAATCAGTTCAGTCCAGAGTGTTCACACAGAGGCAGCAGACTGTGTGTCCAGGGGCATTTCCTGCAATACTGCTGCACTCATCATTCTACACACACACACACACACACACACACACACACACACACACACACACACACACACACACACACACACACACACACACACACACACACACACACACACACACACACACACACACACACACACACACACACACACACACACACACACACACACACAGACAGACAGAGCTAAACAGACAGAGAGACAGACAGACAGACAGACAGACACACACACACACCAATTGTACCTCGTTGGAGATGCGTCTGTGGTGGTTGTTCCTCATGCGGACCCTGACTGGACTCTGGACTTCATCAGACGACGTCCCAGACGCCTGATCACTCTCCCCGTCTGAGCCCATCTTCACGTTCTCATGGACGATACCTGCAGGAAACATTAAATATACTTTATCTGGATCCTCAGTCAAGTATTAAAGGCCAACTCCTCAACTCCTGTGTTCTGATTAGTCATTACAATAACAATAGTTAAAATCCCAACAGAAATACACTGAATTAAAACCTCTGGAAGGACAGGGGATGATTTAGTTGTTATTTGAACCATTCTGTTTTTACATAGAACCCAAATATTTCAAATATATGCATACAGAGGTCAGGTCTTAGTTACAACCATGGAAGAAACACCATCCTCCATATAAATGATTGAAAGCAGGCAGATTTCTACCACTATCTTTCCTTCAGGTGATTTCATCCCTCTTTTTTTTTGTATCTCACATTTGATCATCCTCTTAATGGTTAAGGGACCAGAGTCAGAGAAACACACACAACCCTGAGATGACACTGCTTCAGAGCACCCCCTTCTGGGAGGTGTGGTAGAGTCCGACCCTCAGATGAGGGATTGTACCACCAGCCCTGCAGGGGTGTCAGCTAGGTATCAGCTAGGTGTGTAAAACACAGGTGGTGAGGTGAGGAGGTCAGAAGATCAATATCACCCTGCATGCACTGCAGCTGTCTTAAGCGTAAATCATAGTCCACAGACGCTGAGACGCATTAGTCCGGTGTTCCATTGTGACATAGATATGCGGCTCTGAGACTACACCGTCTGCGGTGGACGCACAGCCCGAACACTCACCTCCCCACAATTCCCAACCAACAAGTCTCCGGTATGCATCCTCTATTCATTTGAATGTGTTGACAGTTGGAGAAATTGCTTGAGCTGCGCTAAGAATTCGAAAAGTATGAAAGCCAATGGTCCAATATTCTAGAACACTGCTGTGTGTATGCGTACACGTTTTGGACTATGATAAACCCTTTACTGTGTGTGTGTGTGTGTGTGTGTTTGTCAATCCCCCTCCCATCATCACCTGTCTTCCCTGAATCCATCTGATAAATGAGTCTCAGGCGCGGTAGATAGACGAGATCTGTGGGTGTATATGACTGTGTGTGTGTATGTGTAGGTGTGTGTGTGTGGACGTGTTTAACTATTCTTGTGGGGACCAGAAGTCCCCACAAGAATAGTAAACAAAAATTATTTTGACCAACTGGGGACATTTAGTTAGTCCCCACGAGGTCACATGCCATTTCCCACGTGGTCCTCTGTAGCTCAATTGGTAGAGCATGGCGCTTGTAACGCCAGGGTAGTGGGTTCGATCCCCGGGACCACCCATACGTAAAAATGTATGCACACATGACTGTAAGTCGCTTTGGATAAAAGCGTCTGCTAAATGGCATATTATTTATTATATTATATTTATTTATATTTCTAGGGGGTTTGGTGTAAGGGTTAGAATTACGTTAAGGGTTAGGGTTAGTTTTAGGGTTAGGGTTAGGAGCTAGGGTTTGTTTTAGGGTTAGGGTTAGGAGCTAGGGTTAAGGATAGGTTTTTGGGTTATGGTTATGGTTATGGTTAAGGTTAGGGTTAGGTTTAGGGGTTATTGAAAATAGGATTTCGAATGGGACTGAATTGTGTGTCCCCACAAGGTTAGCTGTACAAGACTGTGTGTGTGTGTGTGTGTGTGTGTGTGTGTGTGTGTGTGTGTGTGTGTGTGTGTGTGTGTGTGTGTGTGTGTGTTAGAGAGAAGGGAGGTAAAACTCTCTTTCCTTCAGTCTAAGGTTTCAAGGTTTATTTGGCTTCCATGGTGTGTGGTATCTGAGACAGCAGCACTCAGGGATCAGTAGCCTAGTCTACAGACTGGAGGTGACTGAATGTAATGGTGTATACTGATAAACAGGACTGAATAACCACCTGACAGATAGACAGAGAGAAAGAGAGAGAGAGAGAGAGAGAGAGAGAGAGAGAGAGAGAGAGAGAGAGAGAGAGAGAGAGAGAGAGAGAGAGAGAGAGAGAGAGAGAGAGAGAGAGAGAGAGAGAGAGAGAGAGAGAGAGAGAGAGAGAGAGAGAAAGAGGAAGAGAGAGAGAGAAAGAGAGAGAGCGAACGAGAGAGAGAGAGGGAGAGACAGAGAGAAAGAGGAGAGAGAGAGAGAAAGAGAGAGAGAGAGAGAGAGAGAGAGAGAGAGAGAGAGAGAGAGAGAGAGAGAGAGATAACAAAAAAGAGAGAGCATAGCTGCTCCAATGAGATTCATGGTTTTCCAGAATGAGAGAGTCTGTATTAACCCTTTGATGCGTATGATCACGTATTTGTGATCATTGTTGAGTGGTCCCTGCAGCGTACTATCTCAAATATGTGATTGGAACAGTAGCAACAGAATGTATGACGCAACAAACACGTCTAAACAGCATTGTTATCTGAACAGCATCTAAATATTTTTTTGTACTGATGGAAAATAAAGGTCTTAAACTTTATTCCTCAATTTTACCTTTTATTGTAAAAGCTAAATGCGAACTTCATCATCCAAGCATCACACGGAACACATCCACAGCCAAACTCATTCTATAAACCAGTCTAAATAACAGGTTGCGCTGACAAAAAACAATACATAAGTTAGCGACCTAACAGCTAGACTAGTTTACAATGTACCACATCTCTGGTGAGCACAAGAGACGAATGTAATGTTGTTTAGAAAAGAAATGCGTGTCAGCTAAGCTAACAGCAGCTAAATTCGTAAGGAAAATAACCATGAAGGCAATGCGGGCGCCAGCCAGAAAATGTGCTGGGGGAAAACGTTTGTGCAAGGCATGTTCTGACTAGAGATGCGCAATGTCTTCATACTTGATCTGGGGAAACACTGGGGAAGTGCTTGGGCTCTCATTGAAGAGAGAACTTTGTCCGGCTCAGTAAAGCCTGAAACATAAATTGTCCATAACAGTGAAATGGGCTACTTCCTATGTGAATTAATGAGGAGGCTGAACACACCTCTACACATAGCCTATAGATAATTGGCAGGCAGCGTGCCTTAGCTTGAGGGCAGCGCGGGTAACTGTCCTGTTGCGTAACAATCACATTTTGGAGCAGTGAGAGCATTCTGACATCACGCGCATGAAAAGACTCATGCAGGGGCAACGGTTAGAGATATTTGGAACTCACACGTGAAAAGGTTAAAAGACATGAAGATCATCACAGATGAAGGTAGAATTGTTCTCTGTTAGCACCCATAACACACTGTCATTTCCCTGTCGTTTCCAGTGTCAACAAAACCAGTACGGTTGAAGAGAAGGAGGAGGATAGGAGGATAGGAGAGGAGGAGGATAGGAGGATAGGAGAGGAGGAGGAGGATAGGAGGCTAGGAGAGGAGGAGGATAGGAGGATAGGAGGCTAGGAGAGGAGGAGGATAGGATAGGAGGATAGGAGGCTAGGAGAGGAGGAGGATAGGAGGATAGGAGAGGAGGAGGAGGCTAGGAGAGGAGGAGGATAGGAGGATAGGAGGCTAGGAGAGGAGGAGGATAGGATAGGAGGATAGGAGGCTAGGAGAGGAGGAGGATAGGAGAGGAGGAGGAGGATAGGAGGCTAGGAGAGGAGGAGGATAGGAGGATAGGAGAGGAGGAGGAGAGGAGAGGAGGAGGAGGATAGGAGGCTAGGAGAGGAGGAGGATAGGAGGCTAGGAGAGGAGGAGGATAGGAGGATAGGAGAGGAGGAGGATAGGAGAGGAGGATAGGAGGCTAGGAGAGGAGGAGGATAGGAGGATAGGAGAGGAGGAGGATAGGAGGCTAGGAGAGGAGGAGGATAGGAGGATAGGAGATGGAGGAGGAGGATCGGAGGATAGGAGATGGAGTAAGGAAGGATTAGTGAGGGGGATGATTGGATACGTAAGGGCACAATCATGGGTAGCGAGGGAGAAGGTGAGGAGGAGAGGAGGGGGAGGAGAAGAGGACGGGGTTGTGGGGGATTGTATTTGCAAGGTTATCCATCATACCTGTCAGCGATGGGGAGAGGAGAGGGATTTAGAAAACATGGCAAGCCTAAACTAACAACAACATCACAAATCTGTCTATACTGTAAAACAAATTATTAAACTATAATCACAATGTTTTTTTTAAACATTATTAACAACTGTCAGAACTCTAACCTACCTGTTCATGTTACCTACATCTGTGCTTATAATTCAACATCTCCTCACGGCAAACCTAAACTCCCTCTGTGTGTGTACAGCTGTAAGGGTTCCATTATCTACATCTCCTCACGGCAACCCTCAACTACCTGTTCACTTGACTGCATCTGTCCATATGAACATCAACTGTTGACATACAGTGCAGTAAACACTATATGTTCATTACCTCCAGACGTACACTATAGTACACATATGGTACATCTGAGCTAACACAGACATTCCAACTAGTCAAGTGTATGTCACTTGCAAATAAAAGCACTGCGTAAACATAGCTAATTCCTGCCTGTATGTACCGGATAATGTGTCCAGCCAAGAGTAACCTAGCCACATCAGAAATCAACACTCAGGGTTGATGTGGAAACATTACACTGACAGTAACTGACACTAGACAGATAAATCCAACCAGGATATCTACCTGCTGATATACACATAGACACACACACACACACACACACACACACACACACACACACACACACACACACACACACACACACACACACACACACACACACACACACACACACACACACACACACACCTGACTAGTGAGTACCCAGTATTGTCACATCACTGTCACCCTAAGGAGAAGTCATGGTGTGGTTTGCTTATGTAAACATGGAGATAGGACAAGACAGGACAGGGCAGGGTGATCAGAGAGAAGAACACAGTCATCTGTTGTGGAAAATTCCACTACTTAAACATAGAGTAAGACATCACCTGACAGTAGCATATCACCTGTTTTAGCCAGCTGGGTAGGCCAGGCCTTTTAGATATTGGTGATGGAAAAAGGTGAGTTACATAAACCTAAAGCACTCGGAGAAAACAGTACAATCATAAGATTTATTTAAATTCCCACACTCACAAACACAAGCACACACACACACACACACACATCCAGCCAAACTCCTTACCTTAGTATCCCTCAAAGCCATACATAGAGAGAGCTCAGACAACTTTTAGAACGGACGCCATGTTGCTGCCCTTGAGCATTCATTCCAATTATCCATTCAGGACAAGTATTTGGATTCTAATTTTAATTCAAGACGTTCAGTTACATAGCATTAAGAAAATTCCATAAACTGCTATTGGTCAATATTGTCCATAGATGCGGTAAAGAGGACAATGGAATGCAGACCGTCGGGGACACTGGATTGGCACACATTCAACAAATCTGATCGAACAAAGTGTATATTCGTAAAATCTGTCATGATTGATGTATTGTAACAGACCCACAATGTGCTTACTAAAGTCAGATTTTGATATTTTGGGCTGTTTTCTCTGCATAACATTTTAAGTTGTCCCTTTTCAGGTTTAGAAGAAGTGACTGCTAAATGCTAACTCCCGTTCGTATAAACTGGTAGCATAGCTAGCATACAGAAATCGGTGGTGGTAGTCAAAGTAGTTTTTAACTTTAATGCAGTTGATTGGTGATGATGACATGAACATGTATTGGGGTTGACACCCATACAAGCATTATACTCCGATTTTTACCTCAACATAGTGTGAAATACACATATAAACAATAGCCTAAGGGTAGGCAAATTTTGCTGGGGTCAATAAGGAGATTCGGGACTTTCCCCCACACGTTTCCATGGCATTTCCATTGTTTTGGTTGAGTTCCATTGACCTCTTTACCACATCTATGGGGAGCTAACATGGCTGCCATATGGAATTATTTGATTTGTACTGTGTTATGCAAATGTATCATAATGCAGAAACCTCAATGTCCTAACTCTCTAAATATATGGCTCTGGTATGCCTCCCTTTCACAGTGGTGCTGGTTTACCAGGCTTAGTGCTGTCCCAGTTCTACAGACGACTGTGACTCGGAGCACACTCTAAATGTCAGCAGCAGCACAGAGAGAGAAGACCCTCTGGTTACTGTTGACTCTCACAATCTTACTGGCAGCCACTGCTCTGGTTTTGGGCTATTTTCCTTGCCCCAGTGAATCTCTAAGGGAATGACACACTCTTCCACAGTACAAACAGCAGAACACTACAGAACTGTACTAAACACACATGCAGAAGATGGATATGATTGCTGTGAACTCCTCAGTAAAACTCCCTCCCATCCTCATGGGCCTGAAGAGGAGGAGGAGGTGAAGATGATGGGATATGCACACACCCACACTCACTCACCGATGCGGTTGCCAGGGGGGCGGCAGGTGTCCAACATTCTGAGCCTGTGGAAGGGTGAGAGTCTCTGAGAGTGGTCTCTCTCCCCCATCCTCACCCCCTCCATCCGAGGGTCACCCATTCTGGTAGCACAAGGGGAGCAACTGTGGGAGGTACCAAATGTGTGTGGACCTCAAGCGTCCCAAAAACTACCAAACAAAAACCTGAACAACTAGAAAACTAACAACCCGCTTAAAAGCTTCTGAGAGTTCTCCTGATGGTGTGGAGGTCCAGCCCTGGTGTCTGATAGTATGTGTGGTATGTTCACAGCTCCCACAGAACACAATGCAAAGCTTCAGAGAGAAAAGTCAGTGTGTGTGTATATGCAGACACTCTGACCAGACTGAGAAAACCCTCTCTGTGTTACCACTTTACTCTCTCCCTCCTTCCCTCTATGACACTCCCTCTTACTCCCTCCCTCCCGCCCGCTCTCTCTCTTTCTCTCTCTCCCACCCGCTTTCTCTCTCTCTCTCTGTCTCT
>NC_059221.1:45084869-45092369 GCF_020615455.1 Coregonus clupeaformis | reverse complement strand
CTTTACCTCCCCCCCTCCCTCTACCCCCCTCCTCCCTCTACCCCTCCACCCTCCCTCTACCCCCCTCCTCCCTCCTCCCTCCTACCTCTACCCCCCTCCCTCTACCCCCATCCCCCTCCCTCCTCCCTCTACCCCCCTCCCCCCTCCCTCTACCCCCCTCCCCCTCCCTACCTCGCTCTCTCCCTAGGGACTAAGAACACAGCTCATTTTTCATTTTCACATGAGCACACACACATTCACATGACACTCTCTCACACACACCTTTACACACACATAATACAGACATGTTGAAGGGAATTCAAACTGTTATTGCTCACATATTAGCAAACTAGTGAGATAAACACACATCTCACCCTGCATGCCAACAATCTGTCAATTACATTAGCACTCACCACAAACACACACACTGACCTCACTCTACATGTCAATAATCAGGCTGTAAATTACATCATAGCGTTCAGTGCCCAGGTCAAATCTACACCCCACTGCTCACACACAAACACACACAAGCATATGCACAGACACGCGCACCAATGCACACCGTTGACCTGGTCAATCTAAAACATGCGTTCACTGAGGCCATAGTCATTCCTCTTACACAGAAAAAAAACTGTCTGACACATTCCTTTGTGCTATGTTAAACACAACTTACACACATACACATTTACACACGCCTACACACACACATGTACCGTCAGAGTCTCCCATCCCTAGGTCTCCATATCTGTGACAGGAGAGGGTTCTTTGACAGATCAATACCTATCATCTGCTGTACACACTTCTCTGCAGCAAAACACACACATACTGTATACACATAGCCGTGGGAAGTACTGTAGTTTGGGGGTGGGGGTGCTGCAAAACGTTTTGCCCGCGTTGCAGACAGCTATATCGGTCTGCTAATACAGGACTATTAATAATACAGGACTATCACAGGACTATTAATAATGCAGAGCTACTGCAGGACTACTAATAATACATGACTATTACAGGACTATTAATAATACAGGACTGTCACAGGACTATTATAATGTGGGACTATTACAGGACTATTAATAATACAGGACTATTACAGGACTATTAATAATACAGGACTGTCACATGACTATTATAATGTGGGACTATTACAGGACTATTAATAATACAGGACTATTACAGGACTATTAATAATACAGGACTGTCGCAGGACTATTATAATGTGGGACTATTTCAGGACTATTAATAATACAGGCCTACCGCAGGACATTTAATAATGCAATACTATTACAGGACTATTAATTAATACAGGACTATCACAGGGCTAGTAATAATAATACGGAACTATTACAGGACTATTAATAATACAGGACTATTAAAGGACTAGTAATAATACAGGACTATTACATGGCTATTAATAATACAGGACCATTACAGAACAGGACTATTATAACACATAACTATTATAAGACTATTATAATACAGGACTAGTAATAATACAGGACTATTACATGGCTATTAATAATACAGGACTATTACAGAACTATTATAATGCAGGACTATTATAGGACTATTATAATAATACGGAACTATTACAGGACTATTAATAATACAGGACTATTACAGGACTAGTAATAATACAGGACTATTACATGGCTATTAATAATACAGGACCATTACAGGACAGGACTATTATAACACATGACTATTATAAGACTATTATAATACAGGACTAGTAATAATACAGGACTATTACACGGCTATTAATAATACAGGACTATTACAGAACTATTATAATACAGGACTATTATAGGACTATTATAATAATACGGAACTATTACAGGACTATTAATAATACAGGACTATTACAGGACTAGTAATAATACAGGACTATTACATGGCTATTAATAATACAGGACCATTACAGGACAGGACTATTATAACACATGACTATTATAAGACTATTATAATACAGGACTAGTAATAATACAGGACTATTACATGGCTATTAATAATACAGGACTATTACAGAACTATTATAATACAGGACTATTATAGGACTATTATAATGTGGGGCTATTGCAGGACTTTTAATAGCATGGGACTTTTAAAGGACTATAAGTAACATGGGACTATTAAAGAACTATAAAAATACAGGACTATTACATAGTTGTTAATAGTACAGGACTATTACAGGACTATTACAGGACTATTAATAATACAGGATCATTGCATGACTATTTATAATACAGGGCTATTACGTGACTATTAATAATATGTGACTACTACAGAACTATTAATAATACAGGACTATTATAGGACTATCAATAATACAGGACTATCATATTACTATTATAATACAGGACTATTACAATACTATTAATATTACAGGACTATTAATAACACCGGAATATTGATAATACAGGACTATTACAGGACTATTTACAATACAGGAATGTCGCAGGACTATTATAATGTGGGACTATTACAGGACTATTAATAATACAGGACTACCGCAAGACTATTAATAATACAACACTATTACAGGACTATTAATTAATACAGGACTATCACAGGGCTAGTAATAATAATACGGAACTATTACAGGACTATCAATAATACAGGACTATTACAGGACTATTAATAATACAGGACTATTACATAACTATTAATAATACAGGTCTATTACAGGACTATTAATAATACAGGACTATTACAGGACTACTATAATACAGGACTATTATAAGACTATTATAATACTGGACTAGTAATAATACAGGATACTACATGGCTATTAATAATACAGGACTATTACAGAACTATTATAATATGTGACTATTATATGACGATTATAACATGGGGCTATTACAGGACTATTAATAGCATGGAACTATTAAAGGACTATAAGTAACATGGGACTATTAAATAACTATTAAAAATACAGGACTATTACATAGTTGTTAATAGTACATGGCTATTACAGGACTATTATAATACAGGACTATCAAATAACTATAAAAAATGCAGGACTATTAATAATACAGGCCAATTAATAATACAGGACTATTACATGACTATTTATAATACAGGACTATTACATAACTATTAATAATACAGGACTATTACAGAACTATTAATAATACAGGTCTACTACAGGACTATTAATAATGCAGGACTATTATAGGACTATCAATAATACAGGACTATCACATGACTATTATAATACGGGACTATTACAATACTATTAATAATACAGGACTATTAATAACACAGGAATATTAATAATACAGGACTATTACAGGACTATTAATAATACAGGACTATTACAGAACTATTATAATATGTGACTATAATATGACGATTATAACATGGGGCTATTACAGGACTATTAATAGCATGGAACTATTAAAGGACTATAAGTAACATGGGACTATTAAATAACTATTAAAAATTCAGGACTATTACATAGTTGTTAATAGTACAGGGCTATTACAGGACTATTATAATACAGGACTATCAAACAACTATTAATAATGCAGGACTATTAATAATACAGGCCAATTAATAACACAGGACTATTACATGACTATTTATAATACAGGACTATTACAGAACTATTAATAATACAGGACTATTACAGAACTATTAATAATACAGGTCTACTACAGGACTATTAATAATGCAGGACTATTATAGGACTATCAATAATACAGGACTATCACATGACTATTATAATACAGGACTATTACAATACTATTAATAATACAGGACTATTAATAACACATGAATATTAATAATACAGGACTATTACAGGACTATTAATAATACAGGACTATTACAGAACTTATATAATTAATACAGGTCTATTACAGGACTATTAATAATACAGGACTATTATAGGACTACAATAATACAGGATATTACAGGACTATTAATAATACAGGACTATTAATAATACAGGAATATTAATAATTCAGGAATATTACTGGACTATTAATAATACAGGACTATTACATAACTATTAATAATATAGGTCTATTACAGGACTATTAATAATACAGGACTATTACAGAATTATTATAATGCAGGACTATTGATAATACAGGACTATTATAATACAGGACTATTACAGGACTATTAATAATACATGTCTATTACAGGACTATCAATAATGCAGGACTATTAACAATACAGGACTATTAACAATACAGGACTATCACAGGACTATTACAGAACTATTAGTAATACAGGTCCATTACAGGACTATTAATAATACAGAACTATTATAGGACTATTGATAACAAAGGACTATTACAGGACTATTAATAATACATGACCATTTCAGGACTATCAATAATACATAACTATTGCAGGACTATTGCAGGACTATTAATAATACAGGACTATTACATGACTATTAATAATACCGGTATATTACATGACTATTGATAATACATGACTATTTCAGGACTATTAATAATACAGGACTATTATAGGACTATTAAAGGCCCAGGAGATGCTGCAGCACCCTCAGCACCCCTACTTCCCGCGGCTATGCATATACACTCTCACACACCCACCCACCCACCCACCCACACACACACACACACACACACACACACACACACACACACACACACACACACACACACACACACACACACACAAACCTCAATGAAAAAACACATGATTTCACATTTGAAATGTCCACGTTTTCACGTGACATTTTATAAATCATGTGAAACCATGTGTTTTTTGAACACTTCACAGACACACACACAACCCTTAAAGCTGCAATATGTAACTTTTTGGGCAACCCGACCAAATTCACATAGAAATGTGAGTTACAGATCTGTCATTCTCATTGAAAGCAAGTCTAAGAAGCGGTAGATCTGTTTTATGTGAGCTGTTTCTATGCTTCTCGTTCTTAAGTTTAGTTTTTGCAACTTTTACTTTCGGTTTTGTACTGCAGCTTCAAACAGCTGAAAATACAATATTTTGGGTTATGGAAAATATATTTCACAGATGGTACAATGATTCTTTACACTATACTTGCTTGTTTTGTAACATAAACTGATATTAGGCAAACTATTACAATTTTAGCAACCAGGAAATGGTGGAGCAATTTTTTGCATTTAAGGAAAAAACATATGAAATCATGTGAAACCATGGCTGAATCTCAAACCAAACACTTTGAGCACTCGATCACTCGATATGCGCGTTCACGAGTCAATCGAGTCAACCTCAAACGCTAGTTGTGGAGTCACCGAGGGCTCCACTGCACCCTTCGGAAGTCTCTTTATCGAGTGGGCAAACTATGCTTACTTGTTACTTGGCGACCTTGGCAGCAACTTCTTCCCATGAATTCTAGAATGTTACCTAGCAACAGGTCACTACTATGTCGCCCTCAAAAATAGACAGAATAAATCAAGAAATCTGTAATTCATTTTGAAGTTTAATTTAGAGAAGGTCTTAGTCGCGCGTTTTTACATCTAGCTAAGGAGTTTAGGATATTTCTGAAATTTGATAATGTACACAAAAACTTTATCCATTATTAGCTTGCGAAAGAGAAGATAACCAGCTAGTGCAACACTAAATGCAATGCTCCTTCCATAAGCTAGCTAGCTAGTTAGCTAGCTACTGTAGTAACATTTTATCACAATGAAGCAACGTGTTTTAATGAAGCAGCAAACAGCCTGCTCTGCCCCGAGTCTGTACAGTATCGAGCCTGATGCTGTGCTGTGCATTTAGCTGACCCAATGTTACAACGTAGCAATTGGTGCTCTGGAAACATGCTGAAGTACGGACTGACTGTGCTGGGAACATGTCTACAACTTCTTCAAGAAGCGGTCAAACTATCGTAATTAAGTGACAAGCTACACGCTGTTTATCAGTGCAATGTCCAACGTCCTTAGGTAGCGCTAGCAAAAATTTCATCCCTGTGTTTGTCAGTGAAGCTAGCTATCAGCAGGCTACAGCAAGCTAAAACTCAGCTGATGAAATCTTTCTACCAGTCTATCAGAGTATACGTGTGTCTGCCCCAGGTCCCCAGTGCCCGTGTTTCATAGCAAGTGAGTCATGCTACATGACAGGTCTCGGGAGACACGCTAGAGAATGGATTTAGAATTTTGTAATATTGATAAATGACAGTTGGGACGTCATTTGGCTAAAATACTTGCAGACTCGAGTGATCGCTATCGAATACAACAGCAAGTGGCCACTCCATAAAGGGCTTAGGGGCCAAGTGTTCAGTTTGAGATTCAGCCCATGTGTTTTTGGAACACTTCACATGTGATGATATTTCACATGAAGTATCACGTGGATTTTCATGTGATCACATAACCTTTCACATGTGGATTAACATTTTCACATGTGAATATTTTTCACGAGATTTCACAGGTGGTGCCCTGCAAACAAACATTTGCCGTTAGGATACACACAAAAACAGTACTTCAAACATACAGTGTTTTCAACTTACATATTTGACACACATAATTACATTGTGTATTTTTATTCATAAAGTAACTATTATTCAACATATCCCAACCTGGGATTTGAACTCACAACCTCTTGATTCACGGCATTTTTATCTTTCTGCTACGCCACCATGTCTGTGTCAATGACTGATTTTACCTGTATTCCTACACTTTGAAAATACACTCAAGGAAAACTATTATATTTATCATAGTGATTCAGGAGTAACATTAAAACTGAATAATATGACCCACAAACATTAGAAAACTATATAGATAACCCCTCAAATTGCTAAAATAAGTCAATGAAATCAATGATGAGAGAATAGTCAGATTAACTGATAACTAAAATAGCAGTGCAGATGGCACTCTTGTATTATAGGTAATGTATTATAGGTAATGTACAGTATTATAGGTAACGAATGTGTAGAGGAATACTACTGTCACGACTTCTGCCGAGGCTGCCTCCCCTCCTTGCTCGGGCAGGCTTCGGCGTTCGTCGTCACCGGCTTACTAACCACTGCCGCTCCATATATCATCATTCCATTAGTCTTGTCTTGTCAATTACACACACCTGGTTCTTATCCCCTCATTAGTCTGTGTATAAGTGTTCCCTCTGCCCCCTTGTCCTTGTGGGTGATTGTTTTATGTGAGTTGAGTGTAGCTCGTGGAGCTACTCGTACCTTGTATTGCCGGGGTAGATATTTCCCCTGTGCCTGTATTTTGTTGGAGCTACCAGTACCTTGTATTGATGGGGTAGATTGTTCCCCTGTGCCTGTATTTTGTTGGAGCTACCAGTACCTTGTATTGATGGGGTAGATTGTTCCCCTGTGCCTGTATTTTGTTGTCGCTATCCAGTGCAACTGTGTACGACGGAATAAACTCTGTATTCGGTGATTTACCCTCCTGCGCCTGACTCCTTCTAATCACACTCATCACAGCTACAGACTTTGCGGCGCAGCAGAAAGATCATTATACCCCAAATTCAGAGGTTGTGAGTTCAAATCCCAGGTGGGGTCATATTGAAAAGTCAAATGTAATCATACTTTCATTC
>NC_059221.1:45077369-45082369 GCF_020615455.1 Coregonus clupeaformis | reverse complement strand
AAAGTTTACTACCATCAATCAAACATAAAAATGTTAAATGGGGCCGAGACACAGGAATCATCATCATTTGGCATATGCAGGACTTAGCACTGAATGAAATGAAAAAAGGTACTAATAACATTTGGTCAAAACTTAACAAAGGTACAATCTATTGTGACAATGATGTATACATATGTGCAGCTGTCACGCCCTGGCTCTGGGGACTCTTATATGTTGAGCCAGGGTGTGGATTTTCTATGTGTTATTTTCTATGTTTTGGTTCTAGTTCGTGTATTTCTATGTTGGCCAGGGTGGTTCCCAATCAGAGGCAGCTGTAGCTTGTTGTCTCTGATTGGGGAACATACTTAGGCAGCCTGTTTTGCACTGTTTATTGTGGGATCTTGTCCGGGAGGTTTGTGTTCAACCCAGGACTTCATGTATCGTTTGTTTTGTTGTTTTGGTTCGTGTTGTGTACACTAAATAAAAGAATGTACGCATATCACGCTGCGCCTTGGTCCGCTTCATCTTATAACGATCGTGACAGCAGCTTATGCTCCTCCTTCAGATTCATCATATTATGATGATCCGTTTTTTGACAATCTCCATACAGAAATCATTCAATTTCAGGCAGAGGGTAAAGTGCTTCTTTGTGGAGATTTCAATGCAAGAACAGGTTCTGAGCCTGACTACACTGATGCGGGAGGTAACCACAACATATTTGGACACCCCTCCTTGTACAGTAGCCCAATTATAAATAATAGAAACAGTCCTGACCAAATACTGAACAAAAATGGGAAGGAGTTGGTGCATCTCTGTCGAGCCTTAGGCCTATACAGTGGGGAGAACAAGTATTTGATACACTGCCGATTTTGCAGGTTTTCCTACTTACAAAGCATGTAGAGGTCTGTAATTTTTATCATAGGTACACTTCAACTGTGAGAGACGGAATCTAAAACAAAAATCCAGAAAATCACATTGTATGATTTTTAAGTAATTAATTTGCATTTTATTGCATGACATAAGTATTTGATACATCAGAAAAGCAGAACTTTATATTTGGTACAGAAACCTTTGTTTGCTATTACAGAGATCATACGTTTCCTGTAGGTCTTGACCAGGTTTGCACACACTGCAGCAGGGATTTTGGCCCACTCCTCCATACAGACCTTCTCCAGATCCTTCAGGTTTCGGGGCTGTCGCTGGGCAATATGGACTTTCAGCTCCCTCCAAAGATTTTCTATTGGGTTCAGGTCTGGAGACTGGCTAGGCCACTCCAGGACCTTGAGATGCTTCTTACGGAGCCACTCCTTAGTTGCCCTGGCTGTGTGTTTCGGGTCGTTGGCCAAGATCTCGCGATACATGGCCCCATCCATCCTCCCCTCAATACGGTGCAGTCGTCCTGTCCCCTTTGCAGAAAAGCATCCCCAAAGAATGATGTTTCCACCTCCATGCTTCACGGTTGGGATGGTGTTCTTGGGGTTGTACTCATCCTTCTTCTTCCTCCAAACACGGCGAGTGGAGTTTAGACCAAAAAGCTCTATTTTTGTCTCATCAGACCACATGACCTTCTCCCATTCCTCCTCTGGATCATCCAGATGGTCATTGGCAAACTTCAGACGGGCCTGGACATGCGCTGGCTTGAGCAGGGGGACCTTGCATTCGCTGCAGGATTTTAATCCATGACGGCGTAGTGTGTTACTAATGGTTTTCTTTGAGACTGTGGTCCCAGCTCTCTTCAGGTCATTGACCAGGTCCTGCCGTGTAGTTCTGGGCTGATCCCTCACCTTCCTCATGATCATTGATGCCCCACGAGGTGAGATCTTGCATGGAGCCCCAGACCGAGGTTGATTGACTGTCATCTTGAACTTCTTCCATTTTCTAATAATTGTGCCAACAGTTGTTGCCTTCTCACCAAGCTGCTTGCCTATTGTCCTGTAGCCCATCCCAGCCTTGTGCAGGTCTACAATTTTATTACTGATGTCCTTACACAGCTCTCTGGTCTTGGCCATTGTGGAGAGGTTGGAGTCTGTTTGATTGAGTGTGTGGACAGGTGTCTTTTATACAGGTAACGAGTTCAAACAGGTGCAGTTAATACAGGTAATGAGTGGAGAACAGGAGAAAAACTAACAGGTCTGTGAGAGCCGGAATTCTTACTGGTTGGTAGGTGATCAAATACTTATGTCATGCAATAAAATGCAAATTAATTACTTAAAAAACATACAGTGTGATTTTCCGGATTTTTGTCTCTCACAGTTGAAGTGTACCTAGGATAAAAATTACAGACCTCTACATGCTTTGTAAGTAGGAAAACCTGCAAAATCGGCAGTGTATCAAATACTTGTTCTCCCCACTGTACATGCTTAATGGTAGAATCAGAGGGGACTCTTTAGGTCAGTTTACTTACTGCTCAGCTCTTGGGACAAGTGTAGTCGATTATGCCATCACTGACATCAACCCCTCCTCCATTAGTGCATTCACTGTCAGACCACAGACACCATTGTCAGATCACAGTCAGATCAACATGTTTCTGAAGAAATTAACCGGCAATATTCATTTAAAAAAACAGCCCAATAATCTCTACAACATGAACCAATCGTACAGATGGGCTCAAAACAGTGCAGAGAGATTCATTGAAACATTGAACTCAAATGAAATGATGAACTCTATACAGTTTTTCAATAACACACAATACCAAAACAATAAAGAAGGTGTCAATTCGGCTACTCAAAACATCAATTGCATTTTCCAAAAAGCAGCATCGAAAGCAAATTTGAGAAAACCAAAGAAATGCAACATCAGAAACAAAAAACAAAATGTTTCTGAAAAATGGTTTGATAACGAATGTAAAACAATTAGAAAACACCTAAGACAAATGTCAAATGAAAAACATAAGCAGCAAAACAACCCAGATCTACGCTATGAATACTTTGAAACTCTGAAACAGTATAAACATACACTGAAACGCAAGAAATGGAATTATACCAACAAGACACTTGATGAAATTGAAAGTGCAATTGACCAAAATCAGTTCTGGGACATGTGGAACAATTTAAGCACGACAAAGCCACAAGAATTAGCCATACAAGATGAAGGAATTTGGAAAACTTATTTTGATAATCTATACAAAAACATCCCACAAAAAGACTTACAACAGAACCAATTAGAAATTCAAGAAAAATTGAACATCCTTGAATCAGTCATTAAAAACAACCAAAATCCATTAGATTACCCAATAACCCAACAAGAACTAAATGAAAAGCTCAAATCTATAAAATCAAAGAAGGCTTGTGGTCTAGATAACATCAGAAATTAAATGCTGAAAAACAGCACACCTGAGTTGCAAAATGCTGTGCTTAAATTGTTCAACATAGTTTTAACTTCTGGCTGCTTCCCTGGTGTCTGGAACCAGGGGCTCATTGTCCCTATCCACAAAAGTGGAGACAAATCAGACCCCAATAATTACAGGTGAATTTGCATAAACAGCAACTTGGGAAAGGTTTTCTGTAGCATTTTGAATTCAAGAATTCAAACCTTTCTTCAAGAAAAAAATGTAATAAGTAAATGTCAAATTGGCTTTCTCCCTAACCATCGCACTACTGACCATATATACACCTTACACACACTAATTAATAAACACGTCCACCAAAAAAAAGAGGGCAAAATCTTTGCTTGCTTTATTGACTTTAAAAAAGCATTTGATTCTATTTGGCACTAAGGGCTATTCTACAAAATTCTCCAAAGTGGTCTTGGTGGTAAGGTGTATGACTTAATAAAATGTATGTACACAGAAAACAAGTGTGCAATAAAAATCATAAACCAAAGAACATAATTATTTTCACAACGTCGAGGTGTGAGACAAGGCTGCAGTTTGAGTCCAAATCTTTTCAACATTTATATAAATGAATTAGAAGACATGTTGGACCATTCTGCAGCCCCAGGACTCACACTATTTGACACAGAGGTAAAATACCTGCTATATGCTGATGACTTGGTACTTCTATCACCAACCAAAGAAGGTCTTCAACAGAACCTTAACATTCTAGAGCAATATTGCCATAATTGGGCCCTGGCAGTAAATTTCAAAAAAACAAAAATCATGGTTTTCCAAAAAGAAACAGATGTCAGAAACACAAATATAAATTCACCCTGAACAACACCATAATTGAACACCCTACAAATGACACATACCTTGGTCTGACCATATCTGCATCGGGAAACTTTAATATGGCAGTGAATGCACTCAAAGAAAAAGCCAGCAGAGCATTGTATGCAATAAAAATGAAATTATTCAAAATCAACATCCCAATTAGAATTTGGACCAAAATATTTGACAGTGTAATCCTACCAATAGCTCTTTACGGAAGTGAGGTTTGGGGGCCACTCAATAAACTGGACTTTAAAATGTGGGACAAACATCCAATTGAAGCCCTACATGCAGAATTCTGTCGGAAAATTCTACAAGTCCAGAGAAATACACCAACTAATGCATGTAGGGCAGAATTGGGCCATACAGAAAAAATCATTAAAATTTTGGCTACATCTAAATTCAAGTCCAAATTCAAGTCTGCAATTTAAAGCACTTCAAACCCAAGAGCTGAGCCCAGAAACTAGCCATCTCAGTCAGCTGGTGTTGGACCTAACCAACCAAGCTGACATCAGCACTGCTTCAAAAGAAAGAATTCCAATTAACAAAATCATGAACCAATCAAAGGACTCATATTTACAACATTGGAAAAACGAAACAAAATCCCAAAGCCGACTAAATTGCTATCTGACCCTAAACAGAGAATATGAATTGGCTGATTATCTCTACTCTGTCAGAGATACGAAGCAGAGACAGATCCTTACCAAGTACAGGCTGAGTGACCATCAATTGGCAATAGAAACCGGCAGACATAAAAAGACATGGCTACCCAAAGAGGAGCGTATGTGGTCACTGCACGACAGGGGAGGTAGAAACAGAAATGCACTTTCTCCTTTACTGTGATAAATATTCCTCACAAAGAGATTCATTATTCACA
>NC_059221.1:44972369-45072369 GCF_020615455.1 Coregonus clupeaformis | reverse complement strand
CCGCAAAGGGAAATGAGATTACTGGGATTCATATACTCTGGGATCACACATTGCATTACATAACATGGTCGGACAGAGGGACAGAGAGTGTGTGTGTTAGGGTCATTAGAAAAATAAGCTCATATCTCTCTGGAGTAAACACAGTTTTAATTTTCCTCTTCAATCACTCCTACGCTCTGTCAGTAAATAGAGAGAATCCAAAGCCCAGCGTAGCTTCACCATGACGTCACATCAGTGTGTGTCTGCATCCCACCTCCAGATGGCACTATTTGGACTGACTGGTAAGGTGGAGCCAACACACACACACACACACAAACACACAGTGGTCCATCACAGTCAAGATTGACGCACACAAACGGATGAAGTTAAATAGTATTATATGCTCATGAGGGGCAGAGGACATCTTACAACATGTAATATGTCCAACAGCCATTATTAAACACAAACAATGAGATACAGAGAGAGAGAGAGAGAGAGAGAGAGAGAGAGAGAGAGAGAGAGAGAGAGAGAGAGAGAGAGAGAGAGAGAGAGAGAGAGAGAGAGAGAGAAAGCGACAGAGAGAGAGAGAGAGAGATATGCAAAGATATTGAGAGAGAGAGAGAGAGAGAGAGAGAGAGAGAGAGAGAGAGAGAGAGAGAGAGAGAGAGAGAGAGAGAGAGAGAGAGAGAGAGAGAGAGAGAGAGAGAGATATGCAAAGATATTGAGAGGGAGAGAGAGAGAGAGGTGCAGAGAGAGAGAGAGAGAGAGGTGCAGAGAGTTTCTGAGCGGTAAATAGAGAGAGGGATGAACAAGACTGGAGAAAGAAAAAGCCACCAAGGGTAGCGGTCATGCTCCGTATTCCGGATTGTGTGTGTGCGTGCGTGCATGTACATGTATAATGTGTGTGTGTATACCAAGAGATCCGGTCCTGTGCAGGGTGAGGTAGGGCCTGTCGCGGTCCAGGCCTGGGTTGTCTCTGCGCAGGGCAGCGGTGCGGCCAAGGTGGCCAGCGTACTGACGCAGGAAGGACGGAGCGCTGTGAGAGGCTGGGGGATGCACACTAACAGGACACACCACCATGGGCTCTGAGAGAGAGGGAGGGAGAGAGGGATGGGGTAGAAAGAGAGGGAGGAGGGAGAGAAGAGGACAAGAAGAGAAGGAGAGAGAAGGAGAGGGGAGGGAGAAAGAAGAGAGAGGGAGAGATAAGGAAGAGGAGAGAGAGAGAGAGAGAGAGAGAGAGAGAGAGAGAGAGAGAGAGAGAGAGAGAGAGAGAGAGAGAGAGAGAGAGAGAGAGAGAGAGAGAGAGAGAGAGAGAGAGAGAGAGAGAGAGAGAGAGAGAGAGAGAGAGAGGGAGAGAGAGAGAGAGAGAGAGAGAGAGAGAGAGAGAGAGAGAGAGAGAGAGAGAGAGAGAGAGAGAGAGAGAGATGGAGAGAAGTGGGGGGCAACAGGGAGAAAAGAGTGGACAGATAAAGACCAGGCAGAGGGAGCTGATAGCAGAGATATGGAAGATACAGTAGTCATGTTAGCAGAGGGAGCTGATAGCAGAGGTATGGACAGAAGCAGGTGTAGTGTCTTAGTGACAGTAGTAGTGTTAGTAGAGGGAGAAAATGAGAGCCTGCTGGATCCAGAAACAGAGGGATGAGTATTTAAAGGATAAAAGAGGACTAACAAGAAAGACAGGCAGAGAATGGAGGAAGAGAGGCCTCAAGGAGACAGGCGTGGACTGCTAAGGACAGACAGATGGACCGGCTAAGGACAGACAGATGGACAGAGCGACAGGTACTGGTACAATCTGATGAACAGGGGACAAAGAACACAGCAAGCAAATACAGGCAGGGGATGGGACAGACTGAGGGACATACATTTATGAAATGGCATGGGCAAACAACCGACTGACCACTGAGAACCATTGGTGTAGTGGAGGGTAAACGCAAGTAAACCCAGATTACCCACCTGTTTATTTTGCCCAACAGTTTACCCACCTTTTGTGGAAAAATGCATTGAAAGTATAGGGAGCGTTACTTTTTTCACCACGACCGGCAATCAGAGTTAACCCACTTATTTTTTACCACTACATCAATGTTGAGAGAGTGCACTAAATACGATCTACTTATCATGATGTGGGTGGACCAATGACCAATGAGGATGGAGATGAAACAACAACAAAAAAACTAAGACAGCAGTGTGGGTGGGTAGGTGGGTGTCTGCTCTTTTTCAATTAATCCCTAATTCCTCTGCTTCTTCAACCCCTAAATATACCCTTAAACCAGGGCTTTGATTTCCCTCTGCATTGGCCCAATTTCTCCCTGACTCTAAGCATACACTGTTATCACTGTTTCTAGAACAGCCTGTACTCCACTAAGCCAGATCTGAAGTCTGTCTGAGCAGGGCAAGAGAACAGATCCCAGATCAGCCCATAGAGCGGTGAGCACTCAGACTGTCTGTGAGTCCAATTAACACCATGGTAAATTGGGTGAACATTTACAACAGCTTCAGTGTTAGAGCTGTCTAACATGTTGACAGGTACATAGACAAAGAGAGAGAGAGAGAGAGAGAGAGAGAGAGAGAGAGAGAGAGAGAGAGAGAGAGAGAGAGAGAGAGAGAGAGAGAGAGAGAGAGAGAGAGAGAGAGAGAGAGAGAGAGAGAGAGAGAGAGAGAGAGAGAGCGCTGTGAGAGGCATACGCCCAGGCCGTGAGCAGGCAAACAGACCTAGCACCCACTCTTACACTAGCCCAAGCCAATAGCATGTACCAGATGCTCAGCAGGCTCTGCTCACACTTACTGGTCTGAGGCCAAACCACACAACTAACAACATTGGACACTTTATGGAGCACAAAGCCTTCACTATCTCATCCTGGAATATCCAAGGCCTGAGGTCATCTGCCTTTGGCCTAAAGAGCAGGAACCTGGACTTCACCAAAGAAATCAGAAATACAGACATTGTCATCCTACAAGAAACATGGTATAGAGGAGATGGACCCACTGGTTGCCCTCTATGTTAAAGAGAGCTGGGAGTCCCACCCACCAAACTACCAGGTGTGAAACAGGGAAGGGACTCAATGGGTATGCTAATTTGGTATAGAGCAGACCTAACTCACTCTATTCAATTAATCAAAACAGGAACATTTTACATTTGGCTAGAAATTCAAAAGGAAATTATCTCAAAAGAGAAAAATTTCCTCCTGTGTGCTACCTATATCCCCCCACTAGAATCCCCATATTTTAATGAAGACAGCTTCTCTATCCTGGAGGGGGATATCAATCACTAGTTTGTACTAGTTTGTGGTGACCTAAACGCCAGAACTGGACAAGAACCTGACACACTCAGCACACAGGGGGAGAAATACATACCTGGAGGTGACAGCATTCCCTCACCCACATGCCCCCCTGGGCACAACTACGACAACATAACCAACAAAAACGGGTCACAACTCCTGCAGCTCTGTCGCACGCTTGGTATGTACATAGTCAATGGTAGGCTTCGAGGAGACTCCTATGGTAGGTACACCTATAGCTCATCTCTTGGCAGTAGTACTGTAGACTACTTTATCACTGACCTCAACTCAGTCTCTCAGAGCATTCACAGTCAGCCCACTGACACCCCTATCAGATCACAGCAAAATCACAGTCTACTTGAACAGAGCAGTACTCAATCACGAGGCATCAAAGCCAAAGGAACTGAATAATATTAAGATATGCTATAGATGGAAGGAAAGTAGTGTAGAAACCTACCAAAAAACAATTAGGCAACAACAAATTCAATCCCTTTTAGACAACTTCCTGGACAAAACGTTTCACTGTAATAGTGAAGGTGTAAACTTGGCAGTAGAAAACCTAAACAGTATATTTGACCTCTCAGCTTCCCTATAAAATCTAAAAATGTCTAACAGAAAACCAAAGAAAATTAACAACAATGACAAATGGTTTGATGAAGAATGCAAAAACCTAAGAAAGAAATTGAAAAACCTATCCAACCAAAAACATGGAGACCCAGAAAACCTGAGCCTTCACTATGGTGAATCACTAACACAATACAGAAATACACTTCGGAAAAAGAAGGAACAGCACGTCAGAAATCAGCTCAATGTAATTGAAAAATCCATAGACTCTAACCACTTCTGGGAAAATTGGAAAACACTAAAGAAACAACAACACGAAGAGTTATATATCCAAAACCGAGATGTATGGGTAAACCACTTCTCCAATCTTTTTGGCCCTATAACAAAGAACAAACAGCAAAAACATATACATGATCAAATGCAAATCTTAGAATCAACTATTAAAGACTACCAGAACCCACTGGATTCTCAAATTACATTGAATGAACTACAGGACAAAATGCAAACCCTCAAACCCAAAAAGGCCTGTGGTGTTGATGGTATCCTCAATGAAATGATAAAATATACAAACCACAAATTCCAATTGGCTATACTTAAACTCTTTAGCATCATCGTTAGCTCTGGCATCTTCCCCAATATTTGGAACCAAGGACTGATCACCCCAATCCACAAAAGTGGAGACAAATTTGACCCCAATAACTACCGTAGGCTATGCGTCAACAGCAACCTTGGGAAAATCCTCTGCATTATCATTAACAGCAGACTAGTTCATTTCCTCAGTGAAAACAATGTACTGAGCAAATGTCAAATTGGCTTCTTACCAAATTACCGTACGACAGACCACGTATTCACCCTGCACACCCTAATTGACAAACAAACAAACCAAAACATAGGCAAAGTCTTCTCATGCTTTGTTGATTTCAAAAAAGCTTTTGACTCATTTTGGCATGAGAGTCTGCTATACAAATTGATGGAAAGTGGTGTTGGGGGAAAAACATACAACATTTTAAAATCCATGTACAAAAACAACAAGTGTGCGGTTAAAATTGGCAAAAAACACACACATTTCTTTCCACAGGGCCGTGGGGTGAGACAGGCATGCAATTTAAGCCCCAACCTCTTCAACATATATATCAACGAATTGGCGAGGGCACTAGAACAGTCTGCAGCACCTGGCCTCACCATACTAGAATCTGAAGTCAAATGTCTAATGTTTGCTGATGATCTGGTGCTTCTGTCTCCAACCAAGGAGGGCCTACAGCAGCACCTAGATCTTCTGCACATATTCTGTCAGACATGGGCCTGACAATACATCTCAGTAAGACAAAAATAATAAATAATAAATAATGGTGTTCCAAAAAAGGTCCAGCTGCCAGGACCACAAATACAAATTCCACCTAGACACCGTTGCCCTAGAGCACACAAAAAACTATACATACCTCTGCCTAAACATCAGCGCCACAAGTAACTTCTACAAAGCTGTGAACGATCTGAGAGACAAAGCAAGAAGGGCCTTCTATGCCATGAAAAGGAACATAAAATTCGACATACCAATTAGGATCTGGCTACAAATACTTGAATCAGTTATAGAACCCATTGCCCTTTATGGTTGTGAGGTCTGGGGTCCGCTCACCAACCAAGAATTCACAAAATGGGACAAACACCAAATTGAGACTCTGCATGCAGAATTCTGCAAAAAATATCCTCCGTGTACAACGTAAAACACCAAATAATGCACGCAGAGCAGAATTAGGCCGATACCCGCTAATGATAAAAATCCAGAAAAGAGACGATAAATTCTATAACCACTTAAAAGGAAGTGATTCCCAAACCTTCCATAACAAAGCCATCACCTACAAAGAGATAAACGTACATTTTACATTTTAGTCATTTAGCAGACGCTCTTATCCAGAGCGACTTACAGTTAGTGAATGCATACATTATTATTTTTTCCTACCCCCTGTGGGAATCGAACCCACAACCCTGGCGTTGCAAACGCCATGCTCTATCAACTGAGCTACATCCCTGCCGGCCATTCCCTCCCCTACCCTGCACGACGCTGGGCCAATTGCGCGCCGCCCCATGGGTCTCACGGTCGCGGCCGGCTGCGACAGAGCCTGGATTCGAACCAGGATCTCTAGTGGCACAGCTAGCACTGCGATGCAGTGCCTTAGACCACTGCGCCTACTTGGAGAAGAGTCCCCTAAGTAAGCTGATCCTGGGGCTCTGTTCACAAACACAAACAGACCCCACAGAGACCCAGGACAACAACAACAACACAATTAGACCCAACCAAATCATGAGAAAACAAAAAGAGAATTACTTGACACATTGGAAAGAATTAACAAAAAAACTGAGCAAACTAGAATGCTATTTGGCCCTAAACAGAGAGTACACAGTGGCAGAATACCTGACCACTGTGACTGACCCAAACTTAAGGAAAGCTTTGACTATGTACAGACTCAGTGAGCATAGCCTTGCTATTGAGAAAGGCCGCCGTAGGCAGACATGGCTCTCAAGAGAAGACAGGCTATGTGCACACTGCCCACAAAATGAGGTGGAAACTGAGCTGCACTTCCTAACCTCCTGCCAAATGTATGACCATATTAGAGACACATATTTCCCTCAGATTACAGAGATCCACAAAGAATTTGAAAACAAACCCAATTTTGATAAACTCCCTTATCTACTGGGTGAAAACCCACAGTGTGGCATCACAGCAGCAAGATTTGTGACCTGTTGCCACAAGAAAACGGCAACCAGTGAAGAGCAAACACCATTGTAAATACAACCCATATTTATGTGTATTTATTTTCCCATTTGTACTTTAACTATTTGCACATTGTTACAACACTGTATATAGACATAATATGACATTTGAAATGTCTTTATTCTTTTGGAACTTCTGAGTGTAATGTTTCCTGTTAATATTTATTGTTTATTTCACTTTTGTTTACTATCTACTTCACTTGCTTTGGCAATGTTAACTCTCTCTCTCTCTCCCTCCCCTCCCTCTCTCCCTCTCTCCCTCCCCTCCCTCTATCTCTCCCTCTCTCTCTCTCTCTCCCTTCTCTCCCCTCCCGCTCTCTCCCTCTCTCCCTCCCTCCCCTCCCTCTCCCTCTCTCCCTCTCTCCCTCCCCTCCCTCTCTCCCTCTCTTTCTCTCCCTCTCTCTCCCTCTCCCTCTCTCCCTCCCTCTCCCTCTCCCTCTCCCTCTCTCTCTCTCTCTCTCTCTCTCTCCCTCTCTCTCTCTGTCTCACTCTCTCTCCCTCTCTCCCTCTCTCTCCCTCTCCCCCTCCCTCTCCCTATCCCTCTCTCTCTCATGAACAGCTGATGCTCTGTGTTCTGACCTGCTTTTGGTCTGTAGCAGGGAGAGGAATCACACACACACACACACACACACAAGTGAAGCAGCCCACAACACTGACCGCAATGACCTGCAGTACTGCTGTCTTCCCACCAGATGGTATAACCACATCCCCACCTCAGTGCAGTGCTCTCCTACTCTCCTACTTCCACTCCGATGAGTGCTGACTCCTGCAGGATGGGATAGGGCCAGACAGATTCAGTCTGCAGGGAGGGGTCCTTATCAATACTGCCACAGTACAATCTGCTCAGCATGACTCACTGATGAGCTGCAGGTATCACTGTAGTACACAGCAATCACCACCACCGTACCGTAAATGCTCCTTACTAGGAGTACACTGGTCAGATAGCAATGACGTGCTTCCATTACATCCCCCTCCCCTCCCCTCACCACCACACCACTCCCGGCCCAGTGTACAGTGAGGATGATGATGATGAAGATGAGGATGAGGGTGATGAAGGTGTTAGGGTGTAGTGCAGTCCGTTCCATCTCTGCCATACATGCAGGATTGTTCACAATGTGTCGGTTTATGCCCCCTTTGTGTGTATTAGTCAATTTATTTTTGTTTGTGTGGTGTGTGAGTGTGAGTGTGAGTGTGAGTGTGAGTGTGAGTGTGAGTGTGAGTGTGAGTGTGAGTGTGTGTGTGTGTTTGTGTGTGTGTGTGTGTGTGTGTGTGTGTGTGTGTGTGTGTGTGTGTGTGTGTGTGTGTGTGTGTGTGTGTGCGTGTGTGTGCGTGTGTGTGCATGTGTGTGTGTGTCTCACCGTTTTCTCTGGCTGCAGAGGGCTCGTCCAGGGTCATCTGTTCGGCCAGTTCAGACAGAGAGTCGTCTACGGGCCGGGCGCTGCGTAGAGACATGGACAACCTCCGCTTGATGATCTTCATCCTGTCCATCTCAGACACACAGCCAGGGGCCCACGGCCTAGTGGAGAGAGAGACAATAATAACACATTAAAACATCGTCATCATCTTCACCATCATCATCATTAATAATACATTCAGAGCAGATTCTCATATGAGAACAGCACAGGGTTCTAAAGTGCAACCATTTTGGAATTTTAATTTAGGAGCACCAGTGTGCCTTGAAAAAGAAACCCTCCCAGATAATAATTATTGTAATGATAAGGTTTTCCTGCACCGTTGATCCCGAGCGCAGATTCGTTAGCCTCATGGTTGCACCATTACTACAGCAAAAACTGCTTGTTTCTAGCTCAAACTGTTCAAAAGATATAACCCATATTACCGGCGCAATGTTTTTTCTTCCTATCGTGGCCGTATTTTACATTCATAAACCATGTCGCTGGCCGTTCTAAAACTACTCATGGGCCGTTAACCATTTGTTTTACACCTTGTTCAGTCATGTTTATTACCTCATTAGCTAGCTAGCTAACAACCAGTATATCCAAAAAGGGATATCTTCTTCCGGAGATCAACGATCATAGCAGTGAATGAATGGTTACTTTCCACATCATCGACTTTGCCAATGGGCACCAGATTGCTATAATATATGATGTGGTTAGCTGATATGTAAAATACCTATCCAGGTGTTGTAAGATCTGGCATGCGTCTGCAACGTCTGGGCAGAGGAACGCGCACAAATCAAATCAAATCAAATTGTATTTGTCACATGCGCCGAATACAACAGGTGTAGACCTTACCGTGAAATGCTTAATTACAAGCCCATAACCAACGATGCAGTTTTACGAAAAATAAGAGTTAAGCAAATATTGACTAAAGAAACAAAAGTAAAAAAATATATATAATCATTTTTTTTTAAAGTAACACAATAAAATAACAATAGCGAGGCTATATACAGGGGGTACCGGTACCGAGTCAATGTGCGGGGGTACAGGTTAGTCGAGATAATTGAGGTAATATATACATGTAAGTAGGGGTAAAGTGACTATGCATAGATAATAAACAGAGAGTAGCAGCAGCATAAAACAAAAAGGGGGGGGGGAGTCAATGCAAATAGTCTGAGGTGCCATTTGATTAACTGTTCAGCAGTCTTATGGCTTGGGGGTAGAAAATGTTAAGGATCCTTTTGGACCTAGACTTGGCGCTCCGATACCGCTTGCCGTGCATTAGCAGAGAGGACAGTCTATGACTAGGGTGGCTGTAGTCTTTGACAATTTTTAGGGCCTTCCTCTGACAGCGCCTGGTATAGAGGTCCTGGATGGCAGGCAGCTTGGCCCCAGTGATGTACGCACTACCCTCTGTAGCGCATTGTGGTCGGATGCCAAGCATTTGCCATATCAGGTGGTTATGCAACCAGTCAGGATGCTCTTGATGGTGATCACGTTGAGGGAGAGGTTGTTGTCCTGGCACCACACTGCAAGGTCTCTGACCTCCTCCCTATAGGCTGTCTCATCGTTGTCGGTGATCAGGCCTATCACCGTTGTGTCGTCTGCAAACTTAATGATGAGTCGTGCTTGGCCACGGAGTCGTCGGTGAACAGGGAGTACAGGAGGGGACTGAGCACGCACCCCTGAGGGGCCCCCGTGTTGAGGATCAGCGTGGCAGTGTTGTTGCCTACCCTTACCACCTGGGGGCGGCACGTCAGGAAGTCCAGGATCCAGTTGCAAAGGGAGGTGTTTAGTCCCAGGGTCCTTAGCTTAGTGATGAGCTTTGAGGGCACTATGGTGTTGAACTCTGAGCTGTAGTCAATGAACAGCATTCTCACGTAGGTGTTCCTTTTGTCCAGGTGGGAAAGGTCAGAGTGGAGTGCAATAGAGATTGCGTCATCTGTGGATCTGTTGGGGCGGTATGCGAATTGGATTGGGTCTAGTGTTTCTGGGATGATGGTGTTGATGTGAGCCATGACCAGCCTTTCAAAGCACTTCATGGCTACAGACATGAGTGCTACAGGTCGGTAGTCATTTAGGCAGGTTACCTTGGCATTCTTGGCCACAGGGACTATGGTGGTCTGCTTGAAACATGTAGGTATTACAGACTCAGGTTGAAAATGTCAGTGAAGACACTTGCCAGTTGGTCAGCGAATGCTCTGAGTACACGTGCTGGTAATCCGTCTAGCCCTGCGGCCTTGTGAATGTTGACCTGTTTAAAAGGTCTTACTCACATCGGCTACGGAGAGCGTGATCACACAGTCGTCCGGAACAGCTGGTGCTCTCATGCATGCATCCGCGTTGCTTGCCTCGAAGCGCGCATAGAAGTAATTTAGCTCGTCTGGTAGGCTCGTGTCACTGGGCAGCTTGCGGCTGGGCTTCGCTTTGTAGTCCGTAATAGTTTGCAAGCCCTGCCACATCCGACGAGCGTCAGAGCCGGTGTAGTAGGATTCAATCTTAGTCCTCTATTGATGCTTTGCCTGTTTGATGGTTTTTCGGAGGGCATAGCAGGATTTCTTATAAGTGTCCGGGTTAGTGTCCTGCTCCTTAAAAGTGGCAGCTCTACCCTTTAGCTCAGTGCGGATGTTTCCTGTAAACCATGGATTCTGGTTGGGGTATGTACATACAGTCACTGTGGGGATGACGTCATTGATGCACTTATTGATGAAGCCGGTGACTGATGTGGTATACTCCTCAATGCCATCGGTTGAATCCCGGAATATATTCCAGTCTGTGCTAACAAAACAGACTTGTAGCTTAGCATCTGTGTCATCTGACCACTTCCGTATTGAGCGAGTCACTGGTACTTCCTGCTTTAGTTTTTGCTTGTAAGCAGGTATCAGGACGATAGAATTATGGTCAGATTTGCCAAATGGAGGGCGAGGGAGAGCTTTGTACACGTCTCTGTGTGTGGAGTTTATTTACATTTTTATGACTGATCTTTTGCATGTCATCATCACAAACTTGACGTTCTTAAAAGGACAGTGTACAATTTTCAGTGTAATGTATCTCAATAGGAAGATAGTGCTTTTAATTTAAATTACAGGTATTTGTATCAACATTATAGCTTTTTATAACTAACAAATGTCTTTACAGTGTTACATATGTGTTTCTACGGCACAATCAATCAATTTAAAAAATAAATTTTCTGGTGCTCCAATATTTTATGTTGTGCTCCTAACTTTTTTAAATTGGGAGCACCAGTGCTACCAACACCAGTGCTACCAACACCAGTGCTACCAACACCAGTGCTACCAATGAAAATTGTAAATGTTGGGCACTGACTGTATTAGGATTCAATCAGATGAAATAGCCCAGAGAAGAACACATTCATGAACAGAAGTGAACTGTGTATGCACTCACTAACTGTAAGTCGCTCTGGTTAAGAGTGTCTGCTAAATGACTAAAATGTAAAATGTAACTGTATAAGAGAAACCACCAATGAGACATTACCTTAAGGAGGACAGAAAAACATTGTGTCTGCGTTCCTCTGTATTCTCTTGGTGTGTGTATTAGTTTGCATGCTGTGTTTTAGCTCATATACAGCATTCCCTGATGCTCACATACCAGAAAAACACACATACACTGAGTGTACAAAACATTAAGGCTGTTCTGAGGGCAAAAGGTGGTGCAACTCAATATTAGGAAGGTGTTCCTAATGTTTTGTACATTCAAAAGTATTCAGATCCCTTGGATTTCTTTGCATTTTATTGTGTTAAAAAGTGGGATAAAAATGGATTTAATTGTCAATTATTTTTTTTATGAATACAAATTACATAACTAAAATATAGTCGTTGCATAAGTATTCAGCTCCCTGAGTCAATACATGTTAGAAACACATTTTGCATCGATTACAGCTGTCTTCTTGGTTTGATGTGAAATAATCCAAGGGGTCTGAATACTTTTTCAAGACACTGTAAATACACACACATATGGGGAATAGATAAGCCCACAAAAAAACAAAGAAAGCAACCTAACAAAGCCTGACTACATGCAGAAGAGACCCCCTGTTGGCTCCATGCAGCCAAGCCAGCTGTGCCATGACATAAACACTACTCATTACCTACAGCATTCAACACAACCAATCCATCCAACACAATCACTGGTTTACATACAGTATAGAGTGTATACTGAATGTCTTTGTGCATGGGTGAGTGTTTATGAGTGTGTGTTTGGGAAGCGGATTAAAATGTCCCCCAAAATATGTGTGCAAGCTGTTTGAGTCACAGAGCGCATATTTGTGTGTGTGTTTGGCGTGTGTGTGTGTGTGTGTGTATGTGTGTGTGTGTGTGTTTGGCGTGTGTGTGTGTGTGTGTGTGTGTGTATGTGTGTGTGTGTGTGTGTGTGTGTGTGTGTTTGGCGTGTGTGTGTGTATGTGTGTGTGTGTGTGTTTGGCGTGTGTGTGTGTGTGTGTGTGTGTGTGTGTGTGTGTTTGAGTCACTCATTCTGTACGTTATGTTTCTCTGTCTCTTGTTTCTGCCCCCTCTCCTCTCTACTGGCCTGAAGGCGACGATGTCAGAGTATTTCTGTCTCTGCTCCACTTCCCTGCGCCCCCCCCCCCTCTCTCTCTCTCTCGGCACCCTGCTCTTTGTCCGTGTCCAACCTTAGACGTTTCAACAAAAGCCATTCATTCATTCATTCAGTCATTCATTCATCCTTTCAGTCTCAGTCTTTCAGCGCTTTAGAGGCACATGCATGTCTCACAGTGACGTATTCACACACAAATCAATGCTATATCAAAACCTGGATCTTGAAACTTACTCGGTAAGACAAACCTTGTGCTATGAATGTGAATTTGAATTAATGTAACTCTATGCAATAAAACAAAAACATGATGAACTTGACACTAATTCATACACACTCTCTCACAGCAAGGGGAGAATGTTGTATTGAGACTCCCGGAGAGAGAGAGACAAGGAAAGGGGGAGAGAGAGAAGGGGAGAGAGAGAAGGGGAGAGAGAGGTTTTAATTTCAGTCCATCCAACTCTGAATTATCTGCAGTGAATAAATCCCCCCCTCATTTGCATGTTTCTCAGAGTCCATAAGGAGATAAGCATATGATTGGCTGATTGGATTAATTTCCTATGTGAACTCTGTGACCTATCGTCATCCAGGAATTAGGAGAAGAAAACGATTTTGGGTACACATGCTAATGCAAACACACACACACAATAATGAATGATTTCACCAGGCTGGTCTTATCTCTGTTGAAATACCATGAGCAGTGATGCCATGTGAATATCATTAACCAGGGGAAGAGGAAAACACACCCTTTTTCAGGGGGGTTGCATATGGGGAACTATTCGAGTGTTACAACCACTATCCCCTGGCCTAATAGGATGCTTCCACATCAGACTGTGCAGTTGTAACACCATCTATCTCTTTCACTTCAGACAAAACTCAAACCTGTGTTCCAAACAACACAACCCTGTTCAATTACTTTTGAACAAAAACCTTTGGACATATTAAAAGTCCCATGTTCATATCATATGTATAATCCAGTACTCATTCTTATCTTTAGCTAATATATTATGTAAATCATTCTCAGATTCTAGATGCTGACCAGTCTATAGCTGCTCGAGTTTGCCAGATAAGGTCTGTGCTTCCTGCTATGACATCATCTCTCCCAGACGGACTTGGTACCAGGAAGTATTTGGCAGAGGTGTGCCAGAAAATGTGGGCTATGACATGTTCTTCTGCTGACCACACATGACTCAGGCTAGCCAACACACTGGCCGTGTTCGACAGCTTCGAAGCCGTGATGTATCATGGGTAAACTGTGACTGACTGACAGATCTACAAATAATATTGAGTAGTTATTTATGATGCAAGGTAATTGTAGATCAGTCAGTCTCAACTCGTCTTTAAAGTCGGCCGCGAGTTTGAACGCGCCCATTGACTCACAACAAAGGCATAGCAGTCACAGTCACAGTCATAGAGTTTGGCCCTGTGAGCATTACACTCACAACATGGAATAGACCTACCTTGTGTTACGTAGTACACTTACCTACCTTGTGTTACGTAGTACACTTACCTACCTTGTGTTACGTAGTACACTTACCTACCTTGTGTTACGTAGTACACTTACCTACCTTGTGTTACGTAGTACACTTACCTACCTTGTGTTACGTAGTACACTTACCTACCTTGTGTTACGTAGTACACTTCACCTACCTTGTGTTACGTAGTACACTTACCTACCTTGTGTTACGTAGTACACTTACCTACCTTGTGTTACGTAGTACACTTACCTACCTTGTGTTACGTAGTACACTTACCTACCTTGTGTTACGTAGTACACTTACCTACCTTGTGTTACGTAGTACACTTACCACTGTAAATGTTGCTTTCCAACAAAATGCAAAGATGTGCAAAGTGATAATTTCTCCACAATGGCATGTACCTAATACTCTAACGTGTAATTACATAGATTATTCAAATTATAGTTACACTGGTTGGTATAAGACATACTCACTGGTTGGTATAAGGCCTACTCAGTGGTTGGTATAAGGCCTACTCACTGGTTGGTATAAGGCCTACTCACTGGTTGGTATAAGGCCTACTCACTGGTTGGTATAAGGCCTACTCACTGGTTGGTATAAGACCTACTCACTGGTTGGTATAAGGCCTACTCACTGGTTGGTATAAGACCTACTCACTGGTTGGTATAAGGCCTACTCAGTAGTTGGTATAAGGCCTACTCACTGGTTGGTATAAGGCCTACTCAGTGGTTGGTATAAGGCCTATTCACTGGTTGATATAAGACCTGCTCACTGGTTGGTATAAGACCTGCTCACTGGTTGGTATAAGGCCTACTCAGTGGTTTGTATAAGACCTACTCACTGGTTGGTATAAGGCCTACTCAGTAGTTGGTATAAGGCCTACTCACTGGTTGGTATAAGACCTGCTCACTGGTTGGTATAAGGCCTACTCACTGGTTGGTATAAGGCCTACTCAATGGTTGGTATAAGACCTACTCACTGGTTGGTATAAGGCCTACTCAATGGTTGGTATAAGGCCTACTCACTGGTTGGTATAAGGCCTACTCAGTGGTTGAAATAAGGCCTACTCAGTGGTTGGTATAAGGACTACTCACTGGTTGGTATAAGACCTGCTCACTGGTTGGTATAAGGCCTACTCACTGGTTGGTATAAGGCCTACTCACTGGTTGGTATAAGACCTACTCACTGGTTGGTATAAGGCCTACTCAATGGTTGGTATAAGGCCTACTCACTGGTTGGTATAAGGCCTACTCAGTGGTTGATATAAGGCCTACTCAGTGGTTGGTATAAGGCCTACTCACTGGTTGGTATAAGGCCTACTCACTGGTTGATATAAGGCCTACTCACTGGTTGGTATAAGGACTACTCAGTGGTTTGTATAAGACCTACTCAGTGGTTGGTATAAGGCCTACTCAGTGGTTGGTATAAGGCCTACTCACTGGTTGGTGTAAGGCCTACTCACTGGTTGGTATAAGCCCTACTCAGTGGTTGGTATAAGGCCTACTCAGTGGTTGATATAAGGCCTACTCAGTGGTTTGTATAAGACCTACTCACTGGTTGGTATAAGGCCTACTCAGTGGTTGGTATAAGGCCTACTCACTGGTTGGTATAAGGCCTACT
The DNA here is from genome assembly GCF_020615455.1 of Coregonus clupeaformis. Lineage (NCBI taxonomy): Eukaryota > Metazoa > Chordata > Actinopteri > Salmoniformes > Salmonidae > Coregonus > Coregonus clupeaformis. Next base: position 45,056,721 of record NC_059221.1, on the reverse strand, counting down.
CACTGGTTGGTATAAGGCCTACTCAGTGGTTGGTATAAGGCCTATTCACTGGTTGGTATAAGACCTGCTCACTGGTTGGTATAAGGCCTACTCACTGGTTGGTATAAGGCCTACTCACTGGTTGGTATAAGACCTGCTCACTGGTTGGTATAAGGCCTGCTCACTGGTTGGTATAAGGCCTACTCAGTGGTTTGTATAAGACCTACTCACTGGTTGGTGTAAGGCCTACTCAGTAGTTGGTATAAGGCCTACTCACTGGTTGGTATAAGGCCTACTCACTGGTTGGTATAAGGCCTACTCACTGGATGGTATAAGGCCTACTCAGTGGTTGGTATAAGGCCTAATCAGTGGTTGGTATAAGGCCTACTCACTGGTTGGTGTAAGGCCTGCTCACTGGTTGGTATAAGCCCTACTCAGTGTTTGGTATAAGGCCTACTCAGTGGTTTGTATAAGACCTACTCAGTGGTTGGTATAAGGCCTACTCAGTGGTTGGTATAAGGCCTACTCACTGGTTGGTATAAGACCTGCTCACTGGTTGGTATAAGGCCTACTCACTGGTTGGTATAAGGCCTACTCACTGGTTGGTATAAGACCTACTCACTGGTTGGTATAAGGCCTACTCAGAGGTTGGTATAAGGCCTACTCACTGGTTGGTATAAGGCCTACTCACTGGTTGGTATAAGACCTGCTCACTGGTTGGTATAAGGCCTACTCACTGGTTGGTATAAGGCCTACTCAGTGGTTGGTATAAGACCTACTCACTGGTTGGTATAAGGCCTACTCAGTGGTTGGTATAAGGCCTACTCACTGGTTGGTATAAGGCCTGCTCACTGGTTGGTATAAGGCCTACTCACTGGTTGGTATAAGACCTGCTCACTGGTTGGTATAAGGCCTACTCACTGGTTGGTATAAGGCCTACTCAGTGGTTGGTATAAGGCCTACTCAGTGGTTTGTATAAGACCTACTCACTGGTTGGTATAAGGCCTACTCAGTGGTTGGTATAAGGCCTACTCACTGGTTGGTATAAGGCCTACTCACTGGTTGGTATAAGGCCTACTCAGTGGTTGGTATAAGGCCTATTCACTGGTTGGTATAAGACCTGCTCACTGGTTGGTATAAGGCCTACTCACTGGTTGGTATAAGGCCTACTCACTGGTTGGTATAAGACCTGCTCACTGGTTGGTATAAGGCCTGCTCACTGGTTGGTATAAGGCCTACTCAGTGGTTTGTATAAGACCTACTCACTGGTTGGTGTAAGGCCACTCAGTAGTTGGTATAAGGCCTACTCACTGGTTGGTATAAGGCCTACTCACTGGTTGGTATAAGGCCTACTCACTGGATGGTATAAGGCCTACTCAGTGGTTGGTATAAGGCCTAATCAGTGGTTGGTATAAGGCCTACTCACTGGTTGGTGTAAGGCCTGCTCACTGGTTGGTATAAGCCCTACTCAGTGTTTGGTATAAGGCCTACTCAGTGGTTTGTATAAGACCTACTCAGTGGTTGGTATAAGGCCTACTCAGTGGTTGGTATAAGGCCTACTCACTGGTTGGTATAAGACCTGCTCACTGGTTGGTATAAGGCCTACTCACTGGTTGGTATAAGGCCTACTCACTGGTTGGTATAAGACCTACTCACTGGTTGGTATAAGGCCTACTCAGAGGTTGGTATAAGGCCTACTCACTGGTTGGTATAAGGCCTACTCACTGGTTGGTATAAGGCCTGCTCACTGGTTGGTATAAGACCTGCTCACTGGTTGGTATAAGGCCTACTCACTGGTTGGTATAAGGCCTACTCAGTGGTTGGAATAAGGCCTACTCAGTGGTTTGTATAAGACCTACTCACTGGTTGGTATAAGGCCTGCTCACTGGTTGGTATAAGGCCTACTCAGTGGTTTGTATAAGACCTACTCACTGGTTGGTGTAAGGCCTACTCAGTAGTTGGTATAAGGCCTACTCACTGGTTGGTATAAGGCCTACTCACTGGTTGGTATAAGGCCTACTCACTGGATGGTATAAGGCCTACTCAGTGGTTGGTATAAGGCCTAATCAGTGGTTGGTATAAGGCCTACTCACTGGTTGGTATAAGACCTACTCACTGGTTGGTATAAGGCCTGCTCACTGGTTGGTATAAGGCCTACTCAGTGGTTGGTATAAGGCCTACTCACTGGTTGGTATAAGGCATACTCAGTGGTTGGTATAAGGCCTACTCAGTGGTTGGTATAAGGCCTACTCAGTGGTTGGTATAAGGCCTACTCAGTGGTTGGTATAAGGCCTACTCACTGGTTGGTATAAGGCCTACTCAGTGGTTGGTAAAAGGCCTACTCAGTGGTTGGTATAAGGCCTACTCACTGGTTGGTATAAGACCTGCTCACTGGTTGGTATAAGGCCTACTCAGTGGTTGGTATAAGGCCTACTCACTGGTTGGTATAAGACCTGCTCACTGGTTGGTATAAGGCCTACTCACTGGTTGGTATAAGACCTACTCACTGGTTGGTATAAGGCCTACTCACTGGTTGGTATAAGGCCTACTCACTGGTTGGCCTACTCAGTGGCATACACATTATTTCCCTGGACTGAAGCTACTTCATACACACTTATGTTCAAGAGGTATTGAATATGACTATAAAATCACTGAGTACAACCCTATAGACTGAGAAAGCGAAAAGAGAGGGGCAAAAGAGAGAAGGTAATAAAGACATGAAGAGAAAGAGGGGAGAGCAGAGACAGAGACAGAGACAGAGACAGAGACAGAGACAGAGACAGAGACAGAGACAGAGATAGGGACAGAGACAGAGACAGAGATAGGGAGAGAGAGTGGGACAGAGACAGAGACAGAGACAGAGACAGAGATAGGGAGAGAGACAGAGACAGAGATAGGGAGAGAGAGAGGGACAGAGACAGAGACAGAGACAGAGACAGAGACAGAGACAGAGATAGGGAGAGAGAGAGAGACAGAGACAGAGACAGAGATAGGGAGAGAGAGAGACAGAGACAGAGATAGGGAGAGAGAGAGACAGAGACAGAGACAGAGACAGAGACAGACAGATTCTCTCCTGGGGTTCGGTCAGTCCCAGTCTGACACAGTGTATGTGTGTGTAAGTGTGTGTGTGTGTATGTGTGTGCGCGTGCGTGCGTTTGTTAGCGTTGAGGTAAGGGGTCACTCCTAGTCCTAGATCAGTCACTCCTGGGAAGGAGAGGAACACATCTGATTTATTCAACACCCTAACAAAGTTTTGGGGTTGCTAGGTTACGGCCAGGGAGTGCAGAGGTGGCAGAGAGAGGAGAGGAAGGACTTGAGAATTCACTGTTCTCATTCCGGAACCCCTCCCTGAGTCACACTATCCATCTCTCCTCTGCCTGTTTCTCTCTCTCTCTCTCACTCTGTCTCGCTCGCTCTCTCTCTCTCTCTCTCTCTCTCTCTCTCTCTCACTCTGTCTCGCTCTCTCTCTCTCTCTCTCTCTCACTCTCTCTATCTCTCCTCTGCCTGGCACTCAAGCTGGCAGAGACTACTGCGGTGCTAAGCAAGAGCAGAGGGCTCGACTGCCAACCATCCGCTACCAGCACACGCACACGCACGCACACACACACAATCACAGACACATTACCACCGGACACACAACTACTTTACATCAGAGACAGCCAAGACCCAAGGCACAGAACCAGTGGCAAACAGACTCCAGACACTGACTATCAGTATTCACACACCAGCAGAATACAGTTGCCAGACAGACAGACAGACAGACCACCAACAGGTCAATAAGAGCCAGACCAAGAGAAAGCACACAGAGACAGACCAGCACCAAGATCCCAGACTAGACCCAAATGCCAGAGCCAAGCATCAGAACCAGACACACCATCCACAGGTCAATAATAGCTAGACCAGTCAGAACAGAAACTGGAGGCTCACCAGAACGGACTAGACCAGACCAGACCAGACTAGACCAGCAGAGTTCAGTCACCCAGCTCTATGACACCAGCCCTCAGCTGCCGGTATAAGACACTAGATACTCTCTTTGGGATCAGGAACCAGATATGTGCAACTAAACATACAGTGGGGAAAAAAAGTATTTAGTCAGCCACCAATTGTGCAAGTTCTCCCACTTAAAAAGATGAGAAAGGCCTGTAATTTTCATCATAGGTACACGTCAACTATGACAGACAAATTGAGAAGAAAAAAAATCCAGAAAATCACATTGTAGGATTTTTAATGAATTTATTTGCAAATTATATATGGTGGAAAATAAGTATTTGGTCAATAACAAAAGTTTCTCAATACTTTGTTATATACAGTGGGGGAAAAAAGTATTTAGTCAGCCACCAATTGTGCAAGTTCTCCCACTTAAAAAGATGAGAGAGGCCTGTAATTTGCATCATAGGTACACGTCAACTATGACAGACAAATTGAGAAGAAAAAAAATCCAGAAAATCACATTGTAGGATTTTTTATGAATTTATTTGCAAATTATGGTGGAAAATAAGTATTTGGTCAATAACAAAAGTTTCTCAATACTTTGTTATATACCCTTTGTTGGCAATGACACAGGTCAAACGTTTTCTGTAAGTCTTCACAAGGTTTTCACACACTGTTGCTGGTATTTTGGCCCATTCCTCCATGCAGATCTCCTCTAGAGCAGTGATGTTTTGGGGCTGTCGCTGGGCAACACGGACTTTCAACTCCCCTCCAAAGATTTTCTATGGGGTTGAGATCTGGAGACTGGCTAGGCCACTCCAGGACCTTGAAATGCTTCTTACGAAGCCACTCCTTCGTTGCCCGGGCGGTGTGTTTGGGATCATTGTCATGCTGAAAGACCCAGCCACGTTTAATCTTCAATGCCCTTGCTGATGGAAGGAGGTTTTCACTCAAAATCTCATGATACATGGCCCCATTCATTCTTTCCTTTACACGGATCAGTCGTCCTGGTCCCTTTGCAGAAAAACTGCCCCAAAGCATGATGTTCCCACCCCCATGCTTCACAGTAGGTATGGTGTTCTTTGGATGCAACTCAGCATTCTTTGTCCTCCAAACACGACGAGTTGAGTTTTTACCAAAAAGTTATATTTTGGTTTCATCTGACCATATGACATTCTCCCAATCCTCTTCTGGATCATCCAAATGCACTCTAGCAAACTTCAGACGGGCATGGACATGTACTCGTTTAAGCAGGGGGACACGTCTGGCACTGCAGGATTTGAGTCCCTGGCGGCGTAGTGTGTTACTGATGGTAGGCTTTGTTTCTTTGGTCCCAGCTCTCTGCAGGTCATTCACTAGGTCCCCCGTGTGGTTCTGGGATTTTTGCTCACCGTTCTTGTGATCATTTTGACCCCGCGGGGTGAGATCTTGCGTGGAGCCCCAGATCGAGGGAGATTATCAGTGGTCTTGTATGTCTTCCATTTCCTAATAATTGCTCCCACAGTTGATTTCTTCAAACCAAGCTGCTTACCTATTGCAGATTCAGTCTTCCCAGCCTGGTGCAGGTCTACAATTTTGTTTCTGGTGTCCTTTGACAGCTCTTTGGTCTTGGCCATAGTGGAGTTTGGAGTGTGACTGTTTGAGGTTGTGGACAGGTGTCTTTTATACTGATAACAAGTTCAAACAGGTGCCATTAATACAGGTAACGAGTGGAGGACAGAGGAGCCTCTTAAAGAAGAAGTTACAGGTCTGTGAGAGCCAGAAATCTTGCTTGTTTGTAGGTGACCAAATACTTATTTTCCACCATAATTAGCAAATAAATTCATTAAAAATCCTACAATGTGATTTTCTGGAGAAAAAAATTCTCACTTTGTCTGTCATAGTTGACGTGTACCTATGATGAAAACTACAGGCCTCTCTCATCTTTTTAAGTGGGAGAACTTGCACAATTGGTGGCTGACTAAATACTTTTTTCCCCCACTGTACATAGAGGAAGACAAGCTTTCCAAAGTCCAATACTGTATGTTCTATCGCTCCTTCTCTAACATACACACATGGGCGATTCCAGCGTTATGAATGTTACATTTGCATGGATGTTACATTCTCACAGAATTTACATACTAAATACAAATGAAACTTTTGAGGTGTGTCTATAGTACACCATGGGGGGATTGTATACCTAAGAAAGCGGACTTCCAAATATTAGCATGTTGGAGAAATAAAGCAAATAAGAAAAGAGTTATGGATGTTACATTTATTCAACACCCTAACACAGTTTTGGGGTTGCTAGGTTACAGCCAGGGAGCAGCAGAGGTGGCAGAGAGAGGAGAGGAAGGACTTGAGAATTCACTGTTCTCATTCCGGAACCCCTCCCTGAGTCACACTATCCATCTCTCCTCAATATCCATCACATCCACAACCAGTATGGATGTTACGGATAGCATCCCGCTGAAAAAGGATACTGACAATGAAAAGAGAGAAGCCAATTATAGACCTTATAAAACCTTGATGAAAGTTAGCTTTACAGAGAAAGTTTCAAGATGATCCAATGTAAGGTGCATGTTTTACAAAAAAGTTTACTAAAAAACGTTATGTTACATTGCCTGTCCCAGTCACCCCCCTATTTTAAGAAGACTAGCAAACAAAACTCACATCAATTTGGTATGTATTGCTTCATTAACATCACAAATTCATAACTAACACCGGGGGACAGCTGTTAGTGGAGAAATAAGTCCTGTGAGCTCTTTCAAAAAGCCATGAAATATGATTGACTAAAAATTATTTTTTTTGACTTGGCCTCTTACTCTGAAATGGCCGAAAGTCATGCAATTTCCTACTTAAATGTCAAATAAAGCCAACATGTAGACAATATATAGATAATGAATTATGAACGTGGTTTAATTTCTAAATGACTAACTATATTTGGGCATGCTCAGGTTGACTTTCCCACGGAATCAAATGTATACACACACACACGCTCACACAGTGGCAGAGCAGAGACGTGTTTAGATATATATGGCTCAGTGGCAGAAGGGAAATGGGCACTCAGTGCCACTCAGAGTCCTGCTTGGAGCAGCAGACTGAGGATGCATGAGTAATGAACCAAGTCTGCCCCACTACAGAATCCATTTTCCTGGCCTTCCCTTCCAAACAGTAACACACATGCATATGCACACAGCAACACACACACATGCGTGCTGAGATACACACACATACACACTGAGATACACACGCACTGAGATGTACACACACTGACATACACACACACACACAATAGTGATAACATGCAAGGAAGCCACTCTCCTTATTAGCCCTCTGGGCTCATCCTCTGTCTCTTTCCTCTCCTCCTTAATCAGCACATCTTCCCAGGGAAAGAGGATAGAGGGAGGAAAATAGGAGAGAGGGAGGAAAGAGGAGAGAGGGAGGAAAATAGGAGAGAGGGAGGAAAATAGGAGAGAGGGAGGAAAATAGGAGAGAGGGAGGAAAATAGGAGAGAGGGAGGAAAATAGGATAGAGGGAGGAAAATAGGATAGAGGGAGGAAAGAGGAGAGAGGGAGGAAAATAGGAGATAGGGAGGAAAATAGGAGAGAGGGAGGAAAATAGGATAGAGGGAGGAAAGAGGAGAGAGGGAGGAAAATAGGAGATAGGGAGGAAAATAGGAGAGAGGGAGGAAAATAGGATAGAGGGAGGAAAATAGGAGAGAGGGAGGAAAATAGGATAGAGGGAGGAAAATAGGAGAGAGGGAGGAAAATAGGAGAGAGGGAGGAAAGAGGAGAGAGGGAGGAAAATAGGAGAGAGGGAGGAAAATAGGAGAGAGGGAGGAAAATAGGAGAGAGGGAGGAAAGAGGAGAGAGGGAGGAAAATAGGAGAGAGAGAGGAAAATAGGAGAGAGGGAGGAAAGAGGAGAGAGGGAGGAAAATAGGAGAGAGGGAGGAAAATAGGATAGAGGGAGGAAAATAGGAGAGAGGGAGGAAAATAGGAGAGAGGGAGGAAAATAGGATAGAGGGGGGAAAGAGGAGAGAGGGAGGAAAATAGGAGAGAGGGAGGAAAATAGGATAGAGGGAGGAAAATAGGAGAGAGGGAGGAAAATAGGAGAGAGGGAGGAAAATAGGAGAGAGGGAGGAAAATAGGAGATAGGGAGGAAAATAGGAGAGAGGGAGGAAAATAGGAGAGAGGGAGGAAAGAGGAGAGAGGGAGGAAAGAGGAGAGAGGGGGGAACGAGGAGAGAGGGAGGAAAGAGGAGAGAGGGAGGAAAGAGGGAGGAACAAGGAGAGAGGAGAGAGGGAGGAAAGAGGAGAGAGGGAGGAACGAGGAGAGAGGGAGGAAAAGAAGGAGAGAGGGAGGAACGAGGAGAGAGCATGTAAAGAGATCCAAACTATAATTTGAGAGAGATGTGAGGCAAACGATAGGACAGAAAGACAAACCCACTAAGCCAGAAAAAATAGAGTCAATGTATGGAACAGAGGAGAAAAGTGAGCAGGGGAGAGATAAATTATGTGTATATCCCTTCAAATTGACCACAGCTGGGCAACAGCGGAAGACCAGTGGGCCCATCAGAAGACTAAGGCTCTATGGTCACTGCCTTAGCCATTAAACTGGTAAGCCATAGGCTACTGTAGCCTACCTACTGTGTCATAACTGGATTATAAGTAACGAGACAATTAGACTGCCTGGACAAAACAGTCTTTGTTGTTGTTTTTCTTCTGAATGAGAAATCCAAAAGATTTCACGCTCTGCTTCAACATGGGTGAGATATGAATAGAATTCATGCCACCAATCAATAGAGTGCATGCAGTAAACTCTGGATAATAGAGGTGGTGAATATGGTAGGGAATTTCCGCCAAAAATTCAGAAATATTTGCATGATTGGAATGTGATGAACTCCCCCAATCCTGAGAAAACGAAATTGAATAGATGATGTCATTAGAAAGCCAGAATCTCTGTGACCAGAATCAACACTACACAGTGGACTGGACTGTCAAAGCAGGTTGAATATCGGCTACCCACTCTCAACACCTGGCTGTGTCAACAAAAACAACCTTGCAGGCTTTGGCCCTTTCATCACTTTAACCTATTGATGGAAACTACTGCACCGGCAATACTGTTTGAATCATGAACCAACAGTTCACATGCAAAAAAGAAATTGCGCATCTTCTCTGACATGTAAAAAGCCCTGGGAAGCTCATAACCTCAGATATTTTATGCGGCTCACCAAGAACATACGGTATGTCCGGTGCACTTGTTCACTGGCTATAACGCAGTTATTAACCTCGATGTCAACGATCACCTCGATGGCAATGATCGCTGCGTATTATTTCTAACCGGGACATCCATTGACAGCCCCATCAATAATTAATCGGTGAATGATACTCCCACCACGGACGGTTTACAGGATCATGAAGACATGATATAGACATTAATATCTGGATTATTGTATATTATTAATAAAATATCATTAGCCTAATTATGTTTTTGTCTTATATGTTTTCTGATATGCATGCATGGAGCAACAAACAACACTGTCCCATTCGTGGACTGCCCATGCAGACTTCAGGCATCTCTATGACAGAGATCCAGCCAAGACTAGATTTCAGCACAATTAGCTATAGTAGGCTAGTGAAGGCTACAGCCAGTTTCTCCGGCTAATGAAGGGCTTTCAGGGATAATGCAATGATCGAAACATTGAGTTAACGAGCGATTCTCGGAACCCCGGCCTTTCCCTTTCACTCCGGTCCTCCTCGTGTTTTCCTGGAACAGAGCATCCGGGAGGGTAGAGTCTGGCAAGGCATACAAAAGTTACAGAGAACAGTAGTCGAGATATGTGGAAGGTATGCACAAAATACAATTTCATTTTGACCATTGGTTGATCTTTCCTGTGATGTTTTTGGTTTTAGCCTACATGTGTAGCCTTTAAAAACATTGTTGGTGTAGATAGGTGGATAGCCCGCATAGCATGACCTGCTTTGTTGACTAGGTTATGGCTAGTGATGGTAGTCTGGCTGAGGCTGCTGGTTAGGCTACTTTAACTTTGCTAGTAGCGTATGTCAAATCCCAATCAGATACAGTAGCAACACCTCACGCGAATAAGCAGGTAATTCAGATAAATTGAGATAATCCTACAGCTAAATGTCACTGTAAAACTGCAATCACAATAGGAGCATAGCCCACAATTCGCACTAAACCGTCCGAGCTGAACTTCAACTAACGGGTGACAACATTCAACAAAACTCAGCCACAAAATGATAAGGTCAGACATGGAAAAGCAACATTGTAACAATACGAACCTGAAAAGATCCGAATGCGCGAGACTTTGTATCACTCCTGTAGATAGGGCAATCCAAACGATTGTATGCTATCCACTGCGACAAGTTTGTGCAGCTACCGCGGTAGCCTACGTGGTGGCAAGTGAAGTAGGTGCCTATTAAATACCTATAGGCCTATTTAATCACAAATTATTCTTTAGACTATGTAAGAATATGTTCTACGGCTCTATTCGACCAATGGGGTGACTTTAAGATTGCTACACTATGGTTTGTCTGTCTGGCGCTGACAATAACACGGTCCCATTCCATTATCAGCCATATCGCCAGGATCCCAAGTAGAAGTGGTGGCGTGATCCCGGAAAACACCGCAAAGGGTGTGTGTGTATGGGGGCTGGGGGGGTTGATTGTAGAGGGCCGGGGTCAATGTGTGAAAAGAGAGAATAAAGTTCCGAGAGCAAGACACAAGGGCAATTACCTTATTATTTTAGACAACTTTAATCCAAATGTGCATCCCTTATATCTTCCTGGAATTATTTTTCTTTGGCATAATTGATTATCTGCAATTTATGGAAATGTAATCAATAAATGTATATTCAAACCACTTGCTTATTCATAATTAACCAGACAAACGGGGAATACCTTAAGTGCCACAGGCATGTGGTCCTTATTTCTGCATTTTGTATAGGCCTATAATAATAGCTAGCATATGCCTAATAAGCATAGTAGCTGCCTATAGAAAATGAAGAGAAAGAGGATAGATTGGAAGTCGAGATCTAGGCCACCACTTGTCCTGAATAATTATGCGGGATGTATAGATAATGGGCGTCTGAGTAAAGCGAGTAATACAGTATATGTGTGGGCTATAGCCACTTTGATTTTGATTGGAGCGGAGGTGTCGTTCTGGACGGTTAGTTGGCATTGGGCTCAAAATTACGCACAGCGCGAGTAAAATGGAACACAGTTTGAGGACTGTTCAGACTAAGGGTGTTTTTACACTTGGTCCCTTTCAGACAATTTTTGTGAACTCAGTGCAGTTCGCCAATTTTTTTGTGCAGTGTGAACACTCCAAAGGAACTCAAACCCTTCAAAAGAGGTCCCGAAGCGAACCGAACTGAGACCATCTCAAGAGGTGGTCTGAGTTCAGTTAGCTTGAATTCCGCGTTCCGGCTTTTTTAGGGCAATGTGAACGCAAAGCTCCCCAGGTTCGCATTTCATTATTCCCGCACCACACACTAGACTACTGCAACACCGTTTCCCTTGCTATAAACCCTCACATTGGTGCCGAAAAACCTCCAGAGAAGATGATGATGTGCAGGTTCACGGGGGGGGGGGGAAATGATTTTTAAGGATGCACAGAATTTTTTTTAGTTAAGATTATTTGTTTGCAATATCTGATCTATAGGCTAAGAGAGCTTCATAAGCTGTTTATTGATTGTGGGGTTTGAATAGTGTGAGAAGACAACCTATTTGGTGAGAATCACAACATAGGCTACCAAATCTATTCTAGCTCTCAAAGGGGCAGTGGTCTACCTTGGGTGTACAATTTTTAAATACAGCATTATTTATTTTGAAGTTATTATTCTGCTATTTATTCTGTTAGCAATAAAATGTACATGTTAATAGTACACTATATATACAAAAGTATGTGGACAACCCTTCAAATTAGGGGATTCAGCTATTTCAGCTGCAACCGTTGCTGACAGGTGTATAAAATCGAGCACACAGCCATGTAATCTCCATAGACAAACATTGGCAGTAGAATGGCCTTACTGAAGAGCTCAGTGATTTTCAACATAGCACCGTAATAAGATGCCACCTTTCCAAGAAGTCAGTTCGTCGAATCTCTGCCCTGCTAGAGCTGCCCCGGTCAACTGTTAGTACTGTTATTGTGAAGTAGAAACGTCTAGGAGCAACAACGGCTCAGCCACGAAGTGGTAGGCCACACAAGCTCACAGAACGGGACCGGTGAGTGCTGAAGCGCGTAAAAATCGTCTGTCCTCGGTTGCAACACTCACTACCGAGTTCCAAACTGCCTCTGGAAGCAACGTCAGCACAATAATTGTTCGTCGGGAGCTTAATGAAATGGGTTTCCATAACCGAGCAGCCGCACACAAGCCTAAGGTCACCATGCGCAATGCCAAGCGTCGGCTGGAGTGGTGTAAAGCTCGCCGCCATTGGACTCTGGAGCAGTGGAAACGTGTTCTCTGGAGTGATTAATTTCGCTTCACCATCTGACAGTCCGTCAGACGAATCTGGGTTTGCGGATACCAGGAGAACACTACCTGCCCCAATGCATAATGCCAACTGTAAAGTTTGGTGGAGGAGGAATAATGGTCTGGAGCTGTTTTTTATGGCTTGTGCTAGGCCTCTTAATTCCAGTGAAGGGAAATCCTCTGTAGCTCAGCTGGTAGAGCACAGCGCTTGTAACGCCAAGGTAGTGGGTTTGATCCCTGGGACCACCCATACACAAAAATGTATGCACGCATGACTGTAAGTCGCTTTGGATAAAAGCGTCTGCTAAATGGCATATTATTATTATTATTATTATTATTATAAATTGTAACGCTACAGCATACAATGACATTCTAGACGATTCTGTGCTTCCAAATTTATGGCAACAGTTTGGGGAAGGCCCTTTCCTGTTTCAGCATGACAATGCCCCCGTGCACAAGGCAAGGTCCATACAGAAATGGTTTGTCAAGATCGGTGTGGAAGAACTTGACTGGCCTGCACAGAGCCCTGACCTCAACCCCATCGAACACCTTTGTGATGAATTGGAAAGCAGACTGTGAGCCAGGCCTAATCATCCAACATCAGTGCCTGACCTCACTAATGCTCTTGTGGCTGAATGGAAGCATGTCCCCGCAGCAATGTTCCAACATCTAGTGGAAAGCCTTCCCAGAAGAGTGGAGGCTGTTATAGCAGTAAAGGGGGGGGGACCAACTCCATATTAATGCCCATGATTTTGGAATGAGATGTTTGACGAGCAGATGTCCACATACTTTTGGTCATGTAGTGTATATTCTGATTACAATTATTATGTCTCATAGTTTAATTAAATGCAATCTATTAGCTTCCAACATGTAAGTAGGTATATCAAGCTGCTCGATAACACATTCTGATTGAATGGCTTGTCCTGCACTTTGTAAAAACCCAGAGTGCATGTTGGAAAAAGCTCTTGGTTCCTTTCTAAACATAGCAATGTGAATAAAAAGAGGACTCTGCCCACAAAATAGGTGAAGTGAAGTGGCAAAAGAGTTGAGTCCTCATTCAAAGGCAATGGCAGTGTGAATACAACGAGAAATTAGTTATTTTTTGTAATTTTCTTTACCCCTGTTCACTTTAAAGAGGACTGAGATCGGTTCTTTTAAAGAGGACTATATGTGAAAACACCCTAAGATCGGTGAGTTCAACTTTGGACCCCGTAACATAGTGGTCCAAAGGTCCAATGCGTGGTATCAATATGCACCTGCTATTTACACCTCTTCATGAATGGAAATGTTGTTTTTCCTTTAAAATCAAATGTCAGAATCATATGTGACCTATACTCTCTTATACACCATTAATAGATGGCATTGCATCTCAACAGAGAGTGACTAATGACACAGAGAGAGAGAGAGAGAGAGAGAGAGAGAGAGAGATGTAAACATGTTTCCCATGCCAATAAAATCCTTAGAATTTAAGTGAATTGAATTGAGAGAGAGAGAGAGAGCTATTAGGCAGCTCGTGAGAAGATAAGCGGATGGAGACTGTGCGGAGGGATTATGTTCAGATAACAGCCGTAGATAAAACTGTATTTGCAGAATTACTCCAAACAAAAATAAGTGAACAGAGTAGCCTACAGTCCCACGTTGCAGTAGTCACGCCATTCCCTTGATTAGAGTGCCATTGTGTGGTAGCAGATGCTCGCTGCGTCGGAATTTGGAACGTTCGCCAGAGGGCGATAGTGTTCTGATAGGTTCCGAAATCAGAGCTAGTGGTCTACTCTTCTCCCTGCTCTCGTTTATGTAGTTGATGTTGTCTGGTAGGTTGTCAGGGGCACAGACTACAATAAGCTAGCTAACGTTAGCCATCTACATGAAAGATGGATTATCCCATTGCAAGTTCAGTCCTTTCGGATATTTTACACGGTCATAGATAGTGTTGTTGCCTTTTATTGTATCTAAAGGAAAACAACCTCGAATAACCTGTGTCGTGTCTGAAGAAGGCAGGCTCACTCGCTTAGCTAACCTACTTGTACTTGCATGCTAGCTAAGCTAGATGGGTGAAATTAATGTCAGTAGCTAGCTACTTAATTAGCCATCTCTGCATGTATGATGCTGTTGTCAGCTATCGTTACCATTAGCTAACGCTAGCACATAGTGGCAGAACAGCCAGTTAGCTATCTTGTAAAGAAGCCAGCATATGTAAATCTCCACGAATATCCAGCCAGACATTTAGCTAGACATGGATTATAGCAATCGACATATCCATTCAGAAATGGATGATGAATCTCAGGAAAGCATGGATGCGTGTGGCGACTCAACACCGTATGTGCCCCCGCATCTCCCCCCAATGCCCCGCCGAGAGCGGCTTCAGATTCAGAAGAGCAGTGTCTGCTCCCGGGCTTACTTCGTGGTGGTCATGGTCTTCTTCCATGTTTACATTATAAACATCATTGGCCTGTTGTTCTACGTACACTACAATAACAGTCCGGCGGATATTGTCAGCGCGGACCGGGACACATCGGCATCTACCAGCGGGGTTGACAGCCGCCTGTCCCCGCCAGACCCACCTCAGCAAGACCCTGACTTGGATGTCCGTCAGAGCTTCAGTCTACCACGCATCGAGGGGATACGGGTGAGGAGATAATGAGGCGCCCTAATACTATTACTATCATGTCATAAAACAAAACGAGCGGTGTGCATCCAGTTGTAGTGCCACCGGAAGATAAAAAATAATATGCCAGCCAAGTTCGATCGCAGTGGTCCGCGCGCCCGCAATTTTCTAACTTTGCGAACTGGCTAGAACCAGAGAGGAAGAGTCGAAGCCAATATATAGTTAGATCGTCTTTGCTACAATAATTCGTCCAACCTAGCTCAATGCATCCATTGGAGGGAGGGGTCGACGGTGGAAAGTAAACATACATCTATCTGCCTTTTCACTCATTCGAACAAAATTGCACTTTTTTGTTTTGACGTTCCAGTAGTTCTGATAATTAGTATTGAGTACTAGTGGTGGGACGTCAAAAAGTGCAACGTCGTTCGAAGGAGCGAAAAGGCTCAACGGCAGCTAGCTGTTAACCGTCAAGCTAGCTAGTTAGCTGTGGTTGTTAGCCACACGGCATAGCTTGCACAGAATTCCACATTCATTGGTTTATTTAGCTAGCTAGCTACCTTTGCTTCTACTATCCAGCTGGACACTCAAATCAGTTTATTAGCAAGCTAGCTACATCCCCCTAGCTACAGTAGCTAGCTTTGTTAGCCAGTTAGCACATAGCTAGTAGCCTTAGTCCTCATAATGTTCAATACATTAGCCTACAAACTTAGTTGCTTGAAGCAAATCTCTTGTTTTCAAAAGTTATCAAACCAACTTCGCATTAAAGTTTATTGTTATGGCAAACCATCAATGAATGACCAAGTATTGGCAAAGTTAGTCTGTAGATGGCGGTCGTGCTACCGTCGTCAACTGAAAAGCTGCCTATATTTTCTGAAGAAAATTGTGGTGCTTGGTAGAAGCGGCACGTTCCATCTCACATAGTGGCCTCTACTGTGTCGGAGTGTTATAGGACCGAACTCAACGACGAGGCGCATATGGTATACTGCGAAAGGGTTTGCGAAGAGCGTCTTTCTGTCTGCGAAGACCACCACCCTAACAAACACTTCGTTTTGATCATGCCCAAGGCTTTACAATATTAATGTAGACTATGTTTCCTCAGGTGGGTCATGTCCAGAGGGTGTCACTCAAGCCTGACAGAATCCACGAGATGAAGACTCTCAGCCTCAAGCCTCTGCTTTTTGGTAAGAATGGCACCTTTTACCCTTTAGGGCAGGTTTTTTTCCTCACACATTGTGTTTAGGATATATCTCTGTTATTCAAATGCTTTAAGAATAATATGATTGATGACACTGCTAGACATTACATTTACATTTTAGTCATTTAGCAGACGCTCTTATCCAGAGCGACTTACAGTTAGTGAGTGCGTACATTTTCATACTGGCACCCGGTGGGAATCGAACCCACCACCCTGGCGTTGCAAGCGCCATGCTCTACCAACTGAGCTACACGGGACATCACCCATCTTACACGACCAATGAAAACTGACAACCCAAACCGCATCAATAACATCATGAATGAATGCAAGCTCAACACTTTGAAAACACTAATTTAATTTCAGTCAACCTCTTACAAATATAGATCAGTGATATTTACTTATAATTTATAGATATGTACATTTGCAGGAAACACAGAAGGTCTTCTCCTTTGCAGCGTCCTCTCCTGAGCTCAGGATGGTGCTCTCTGAAACATCCAGCTATCCAAGGATGTGATTAAAATCCAGGAAGTCTATCATAGAAATGTACCCGCCCCCAAACAACCTCCTCTCGCTCTACTGATGTTGTATGGTGTTCTAATCACATCCCTGACTCTGTACACCTAGGCCTATAGCTCTGCTCAGGCCCATTTCAGACCTCAAGTTCAGCTCCACTTCTTCTAGCCCTAGCCCCTGCTAGCCTCTACATCGGTGCTGTTTCCACTTGCGGGCTGCAGCCATCAGGTTCCTGGCGCGTTTGTTCCAGGCGAAGGCCTTGTTGACCACCAGCCATTCCCCCTGCACCGTGCCCGTCACCAGGAAGGTCCCTCCTCTGGGCTGGCGCCGCGTCATGTTCCGTACGCAGCTGGCGTCTCTCTCCAGCCACAGCTGCAGGCGGGAGCGGATCTGTCCTCCCAGGAGAGGCCCGTGCTTCAGGACCTGCAGACGAGAGGCCAGGGAGAACTGGGCCAGACTCACCTGACTGGATTTTAGCCGCGTGAGACGCAGTTTCACCACTGGGGACACAGAGGGCAGCAGAGAGACAGAGATAATTGCGTTAGGGTGGGTAGGTAGGGTACATCTCAATATTTGATCTGGGTATTGTCAATAGGGAGGACAGAGAAACATTGGAATACATAATCTGAACCAACGTCTGTACAATAGGAATATAATAGGGGAGGAGAGTGTAGGTCTGCTTACCAAAGTCACTCCTACAGAATGTTTCCAGCACGTCCTTGGCAGACGAGGCCTCCTCCAGCTCACAGTCTCGACAGCTGGCCTGGGGCACTGCTGAAACAGTCATCACAGACATGTCCAATCAGAGTTCTTAGTCTGATGAGGACAGTAGAAAACTGAGCATCTTATGTAATAGTGTGTGTGTCTCTCACCTCTGCGCCCCCCTGTGCTGGTGCTGGTGTTGGTGACAGAGGAGATACACATGAGGTGGTCGGCAGGAAACTGGTCACAGCGAAGGATGTCTGGCCAGGGGTAACCATAGCAACCCATGATGGGCGCGCAGCTGTCCCGCACTGACTCACACAGACTCCGACATGGAGAGACGAACCTGCCCAGGAGAGAGGGAATGAGAAAATAGATGCAAGAACAGAGAGGGGTAGTCAGGAGGAGAAAAAGAGGAAGTTGCTAGTGAATGGATGAAGAGATCCAAATCAATAAAGGAGAAGTTGTGGAGGAAGAAAGATAATGCTACACCCTATCAGATAACATTTAGAAACATTTGTTTCTCCTTTTTTAACCCAATGTTTTCTCTCTTTAAAAAACGGCACAACCCGGGGCAGACTGGGACCAGAAATCGGCCCTGGCATTTCTAACACACCAGCCCATTTTTTCCCTTAGCCCTTTACACTCGTACCCGTATACGGGTTGAAAATGGCAGATGTGGGCACTGATAAACGTCTAAATTGGAATGCAGTGGCTGTACAGTAATGCTATACATGACATCAGAGCTCTGGCTCTGGGCTTCACAGTGATGTATTGGTTTTGACTGAGCGCCATTCTGAACTTGAGCACCTCGCGTGACAAGAAGTTGCCACAATCCCTCCTGCTAATTGGGCAACTTCAGCAAAAAAAAAAAATCTGAATGAGGGAAATGCTGTAAATTAAGAGGACTATATGTGTTTTGAAAGATGAGATGTTGAGGATTATAATAGATATCGCTTTGATGTTATAAAAGCAAGCCAAACACCCATGAGTCCAAATGTGCACTCAACATTTCCATATCATAAAACTCAAGTCATATACAGTGTCAACGTTTATGATCACTATGTTTGAGGTACAGTTACAAGATGACAAGTCGTCATACCCTGGGTTGTTCTGAACCGAATGAACCTATGTTAGTCTAATTGTTTTGATCACGCGGACTGGGATATGTTCCGGGTAGCTTGCGAAAATAATTTAGACGAATACACTGAAACGGTGACTGAGTTTATCAGGAAGTGTATAGGGGATGTTGTGCCCATTGTGACTATTAAAACTTACCCTAACCAGAAACCGTGGATAGACGGCAGCATTCGCACAAAACTGAAAGCGCAAACCACCGCATTTAACCATGGCAAGGTGACTGGGAATATGGCAGAATACAAACAGTGTAGCTACTCACTCCGCAAGGCAATTAAACTGGCAAAACATCAGTATAGAGACAAAGTGGAGTCGCAATTCAACGGTTCAGACACGAGACGTATGTGGCAGGGTCTACAGACAATCACGGACTACAAAAGGAAAACCAGCCACGACACCGTTGCTTCCAGACAAGCTAACACCTTCTTCGCCCGCTTTGAGGATAACACAGTGCCACCGACGCGGCCCACTACCAAGGACTGTGGCCGACGTGAGTAAGACATTTAAGCATGTTTACCCCTGCAAGGCTGCCGGCCCAGACGCCATCCCTAGCCGCGTCCTCAGAGCATGCGTAGACCAGCTGGCTGGGGTGTTTACGGAAATATTCAATCTCTCCCTTTCCCAGTCTGCTGTTCCCACATGCTTCAAGATGGCCACCATTGTTCCTGTACCCAAGCAAAGGTAACTGAACTAAATGACTATCGCCCCGTAGCACTCACCTCTGTCATCATGAAGTGCTTTGAGAGACTAGTCAAGGATCATATCACCTCTACCTTACCTGTCACCCTAGACCCACTTCAATTTGCATATCTACAATATCTACAATTTTGCAATCGCCATCACACTGCACACTGCCCTATCCCATCTGGACAAGAGGAATACCTATGTAAGAATGCTGTTCATTGACTATAGCTCAGCTTTCAACACCATAGTACCCTCCAAGCTCATCATTAAGCTCGAGGCCCTGGATCTGAACCCCGCCCTTCTTCACAGTGTGGTGAAGAAGGCGCAACAGAGTCTCTTCAACCTCAGGAGGCTGAAGAAATTTGGCTTGGCACCTAAAACCCTCACAAACTTTTACAGATGCACAATTGAGAGCATCCTGTCGGGCTGTATCACCGCCTGGTACATCAACTGCACCGCCCGCAACCGCAGGGCTCTCCAGAGGGTGGTGCGGTCTGCCGAATGCATTACCGGGGGCAAACTACCCGCCCTCCAGGACACCTACAGCACCCAATGTCACAGGAAAGCCAAAAAGATCATCAAGGACATCAACCACCCGAGCCACTGCCTGTTCACCCCGCTATCATCCACAAGGCGAGGTCAGTACAGGTGCATCAAAGCTGAGACCGAGAGAATGAAAAACAGCTTCTATCTCAAGGCCATCAGACTGTTAAATAGCCATCACTTGCACATTAGAGGCTGCTACCTATTGAAATCACTGGCCACTTTAAGAAATGAAACACTAGTCACTTTAATAATGTTTACATATCTTGCACTACTCATCTCATGTATATACTGTATTCTATTCTATAATATTCTACTGTATCTTAGTTTATGCCGCTCTGTCATTGCTTGTCCATATATGTATATATTCTTAAATTCAATTCATTACTTAGATTTGTGTGTATTAGGTATATGTTGTGAAATTGTTAGATATTACTGCACTGTCGGAGCTAGAAGCACAAGCATTTCGCTACACCCGCAATAACATCTGCTAAACACGTGTATGTGACAAATAAGATTTGATTTGATTTGTCAAGAAAATTTGCCGCTGCACAAGCACCTGAATGCACTCATGACTCCTTTTCTATGCGCACCAAAATGATCTGTTTCCCTGAATTGCCTTGTGAAAGCCTAACACTGTAAGATCATATTTTATAACTTAACTGGTCATGTTGGTAATAGAACAAGCTTTCAGATTATGCCCACATGACCCAGATTGCGATTTATAATGGACCGGTTTTGGATTGCGTAAACAACAACAGTAATTGTGTGATGGCGGGGATGCAGGGTTGTGTTCCAAACGAAACGACTACAAGTGTGCTTGTTGTAGTTCCTCACCAGCACAGCTAGGAGAGCTCAAAGCACCTTATAGTTGAAATTGCTTAGGAACTGAGCACACTTTGGAGAGGTGTGTGGCCACTTAGAGACCCCAGTTAGTCCTCTCACTCAAACCCTTGTCATTTTTCTGTCTTATGTTGCACTTACCTCACATTTTCCAGGAATATTCTTATCATGTTGCTGAATGTATCCAAAGTATTTTCAGATTTCGTTATCAACAAATTCAGCGAAAAGTAGATTAAATGTAAAATGCACATAAAATCAGTCTTGTGTCAGGTGAACTATTGTGTCCTCAACTTTGGTCTAATACGTTTCCCCATAATCTCCTTTCAATTGCTACCATGGTTATGCTTTTCATATTTCTTCTGTAAGAAACATTTCAATTTAGCCCTATCCATATAGGTCATTTCCCACAAGTGTAAAGGGTTAAGGGCCCCATTACTAGCCAGATAATTACACATTTTCACAAAAAAACCAAGTTGCCCGAAATGCCAGATGACCAGTCCGCCCCTGAGCACAACTCAAAGGAGATGAGGGGCCTTTCATGGCCTGAAGGTTGTGTGAAACCAGGGCCTTTTCTGTGAGGCAAGCCAAGATTAGCATAGCTCCCAGCGCAGTGTAATCCACTGCTTAGCCCCCCACTCTGGAGCTGTAATTCAGCCCAGAGGAACAGAGAGAGACATGAAGACAGACAAGTCTAGGTTTCCTCTCAATGTCTGCTTTGTTTTGAAGAGCTTTCCAAAATATATCATACTCACTCAGTAGATACGTGCTTGTAATATAATCATGATAAAGATCTGCCCAGGCCAAAATAATGTAAATGTCACTGTATGCAAAATTACATCAAGAGCTTAAAAGTTCTACCAGTTATCTGGTCTACACTATACCTTCTCTCATAGAGACGCGTCTCCCCCTGTTGTTCTCCCTCTTTACCAATGACAATGTCTATTTAGTGTACACACATCTCTACGCTCTGATCTCTACAAAGAAATACCTTTGTATTTTCCTCCAACAGTTTATCTCATTTCTAAAGACAAAGTAGTAGTTCCAACTTCCCAGCGTCTCTCCCCTCCTTACCTGTCCAGACAGATGGGTGCGAACAGTGAGCAGAGGAAGATGCGGGCGTCGGGGTGGCACTCCCGGGCGAGCAGGGGCAGCCAGCTGGCACTCTGCTGGACGGCCTCGCCCGGCGACTCGTGCTCCAGCAGGTTGGGCATCCTCATGGTGGCGTAGCCGATGTCCTGGCACAGGGCCATGCCCGCCGGGATGGGAACACAGCGGGAGGAGCTCCGGGGCTCCCACTGCCCTTCACTGCTGGCGGACAGGATGGTAGCACCGGCTATCTCTTCAGACCCGACTTCAGCCACGGCCCCATCCGCAGTCCCTGGCCCGGCTCCAGCTCTGGTCTCCAACCCAGTTCTAACTCTAGACCTGGTCCTGGTACCTGTACCAGCCTCTGGTCCACTCTCAGCTCCAGGCCCTGCCTCCAGCCTGGCACTCCAGCCAGGCCCAGCTGGAAGCAGGAGGAGCAGGAGGAGGAGAGCAGGAGCCCAAGGAGAGGTCCTCTTAGAGGAGGTGCGAGGAGGAGGTGCAGGAACAGGCATCATCCCAGGAGGAGGAGAGGAAATCCACACAGGAGAGCGTGTCTGAGTGTGTGTTTGTGGTATGGGTCTGTATGACAGGGAGGGGATAGGTGTATTTATACTGGGCAGGCGGTGACACGTCACCTCTCTGTAGGCTTGGTCTGCATTTGCATAGGAGAGTGGTGGGGGAAGGGATGGGAGTGGACCAGCAGGGGGTTAACAATAGGGGGAGGGCGTGGGTTACAAGGGAGTGGGACAGTGCTTGAGATGGGATTAGATATGAAACCCACTCACTCACTTTCATTTGCACCAATGTGTTCGGAGGGAGAGTGAGAGTGAGTGAGTGTGTGCCCTGTAGTCGTGACTAAGTTAAGGATATCAAGGATTGTGTGTGTATGTACAGGTAACTGACAAAATAAAGGAAACACCAACATAAAGTGTCTTAATAGGGCGTTGGGCCAGAACAGCTTCAATGCACCTTGGCCTAGATTCTACAAGTGTCTGGAACTCTATTGGATGGATGTGACTCCATTCTTCCATGAGAAATTCCATCATTTGGTGTTTTGTTGATGGTGGTGGAAAACGCTGTCTCAGGCACCACTCCAGAATCACCCATAAGTGTTCAATTGGGTTGAGATCTGGTGACTGAGACAGCCATGTCATATGGTTTACATCGTTTTCATACTCATCAACCCATTCAGTGACCACTCGTGCCCTGTGGATGGGGGCATTGTCATCCTATGGGGGCATAGCCATGGTAGCCAAAATAATGGCCTGCCCAGATATTAATTGCTTAATTAACTCAGGAACCACACCTGTGTGGAAACACCTGCTTTCAATATAATTTGTATCCCTCATTTACTCAAGGGTTTCCTTTATTTTGGCAGTTACCTGTATGCGTGTGTGTGTGTGTTCAGGATGTTATGCTCTCTTGGTGTGTGTGTGTTGTCCTGACTTAGCCTTAGCCTGACTTGTCCTTCCGCCCCCACAGCTTGAGATGAGGAAAAGAGTCCCCCTCATGTCACGAACCCCTCCACTCTCCCCTCTCTTCGGTTGAATGCATTAAGTTGTGCAACTGACTAGGTATCCCCCTTTCCCTTACCCTCCCTCTCTTTTCAAAGGCAAAGGAACCCTTTCTCTCGCTGTCTTTCTGCACTGCTGTCCCCAAGAACCCCTCCAGTCTGCACTCCCTCTTCAAATGATCCCCTCCACTCCCTCTTTTAATGTCCCCTATCCCTTTCTCCCCATACCCCTACAAGCTCCTTTATCCCTGTCTGACCCCGAGCCTCCTCTTCTCCGTCCCATCTCTCATCCCTCTAACCAACAAGGGATTTTTCCAGATGAATCAGGAATGCCTGATTTCATGACCTTTATAAGAGGAATACTTGGTCCTATTTCTTACGTCTGTGTGTGAGTGTCTGTTGTGTGCTCATGACATCTGAGGGAATGTAAAAAACGTATTATTGAGTGTGTGTGCATGTGTTTCTGAAAGACCTCTGTGAGCCGAGCATGTGTGTGAGCGCCCCCAGCGTGTGTGTGTGAACATGCGTGTAGGAGTGAGAGGTGTTAGTGTTCTCCCACTGTGAGGCTCTGACCTGATTCCTGTCCAGACAAGCAGGTCACTTCCTCCACAGAGAGACGGGGAGAGAAAGAGAGAGGGAGAACGGGGGAGGGAGAGGAGGAAGAGAAGGCCAGTCCCCTTCATTCATATCACCCATCTAGCTTAATGATGCATGACTGGACAATAGGGATTAGCCGTCAGCCCCTCTCTTTCTCTCTCCCCCTCCCAATCTCATCAGCCAGAGGACAGTACAGGGTCTGCTGTGGGGAACAAGGCCTATACTGTACGGGCAGGCGTCCAGCCGGAAGCCTTTTATTAGGAGAGGAAGGGATGGATGGAGGGAGTGATGGGAAGGATGGAGGGAGTGATGGGAAGGATGGAGGGATGGATGGAGGGCAGGGGTGCAGCTAAGGGGTTACCAGGGGGTCCTGGGCACTCTCATATCTGATCAGGAAACCTTAGACTAAAATATAGCTGTATTGGTCCAGCCTACTGCTTTTAGGTCACCTCTGACAGTCTGTGTAAATCCTGGTTGTATATTCACACAGGGTGAGTGGGTTGGGTGGTCTTGCTGATCTCTCTATGCATGTGAATGGGTCTGAATAAGAATGATGATACCAACCTCACACAGACAGACAGACTGGTACTCCTCCATACTAACTACTATATATGAGCGACCACCAGTCCGGCTCTCACCCAGCTTCTCTCTCAGTCACCCCCCTCTGGGAGACATTCAATGCCTTGGCTCATTAGCACTGTCAATGGGTCGGGCCATACCACAAATAGCTCCCTGGGGGGTGACGGGGGGCCAGGGAGTACTCATTATCCCCATATCCACAATCACTAAAGAGTCCCTATGTACACACACCTGCTCAAACCCGGCACAGAGAAAGCTAAAGCAAACACAACCGAGACAGATGTCGTTTAGACAAGTTATTTCTTAACAAGTTGTAAAATAATTACTGCTTTTTTAGTGCAGTATCCATCTGTTTGCAGTGCAGAAGGCCTGAGTCGTTTTCTACTGTAACTCTGTAATGATAAGAACTTGTTTGTCTTCAAAAGCTTTGGTTATGAATTTAAAGTACTGTTTATCAGAAGGCCAAGTCTTGATCAGCTCTACTCCTCAGCGATCATGGATTTTGTGGTTTTTTGATATCAGCCAATCAGGAATACTAGGCTATTTGTTACATAAATGTAAACCTGTAACATAATCAGTCTTCCATCCATGTCATGATTGGTTCTACTAGATAGAACAGTCATGTGTGAGTCATCATCATTAGCAGGGCAACAATGAGAGAAGTCTGTAGTCATTGATCACGCTGGTCTGATCTCCCAAGGCACTCAGGCCCTTTTGATAATGAAATCCTTGATCATGGACCTCAGCTCACCTGAAGGCTGCTGGTTGTCTGTTGTTATGCCAACATGGACACCACCACTGACTCCAGTAACATCATGTTGAGTCTGGATGGGTGGCGTTTGCACATACGCTATCAGTCCTAGGTTGCTAGTTTAGCTAACCAACCCATCAGTCCTAGCTTGCCATTATGAAAATCTAATTCAACGATGCCAATAATGTTTTCAATTCTACTTCTTCTTTCAAAAGCAGCTCAAACATAGAACATGTAAGAATGAAAATATACCGTGCATTATAGGGAAATAATGCACGCTCTAGAATGCCCTTCAAGCCAATCAGAAACAAGTATTCAACAATGCCATGGTATAATTAAGTAATAATATATACCACGGCTAAGGGCTGTTCTTAAGCACAACGCAACGCGGAGTACCTGGACACAGCCCTCAGCCGTGGTATATTGGCCATATATCACAAACCCCCGAGGTGCCTTATTGCTATTGTAAACTGTTTACCAACGTAATTAGAGCAGTAAAAATAAATGTTTTGTCATACCCGTGATATACCACGGCTGTCAGCCAATCAGCATTCAGGGATCGAACCACCCAGTTTATGACTAATAATGGCCAACAGGAGCACACCCTGTCTAGACATTAGTGTGGGAAACCCTGGTCATCCTGTGTCTGCCCATACATTACACTTCTACCCAGAGCATTATGTTGTACAGGTAATGAATGACGTATGGGTCCCCCCTCTCTCTGTTCCTGTCAGAGATCCCTGGCTTACTGTCTGAAGAGGAGTGTGGTGTGGTGGTGCAGCTGGCCCAGCTGAAGGGTCTGATGGAGAGCCAGGCCACAGTGCCACCAGGAGACCAGGAGGAGGAACTGCAGCCACTGCTCTCCCTCAGCCCCGAGGAGACCTTCAGCCTGCTAGACCTGGACCAAGACGGACTACTGCAGAGACAGGAAGTGAGAGAAAGGGGGATGAGGGAGGGAGGGGTGGGTGGATGAGAGAGGGAGGGGTAGAGAAGGGGATAGAGAGCGGCCAGCAGCTCATTCGTTTGTGGTTGTGTGTTTCTGTCCCAGATCTTGAGTCACTCTCGTTCACGGGACAGGACCTGGCTGAGCCCAGAGAACCTACGACAGATACTCACCGGCCAGGAGGACAGCCCAGCAGGTACTTTGTAGTGTGTGTCTCGCTCTCCGTAGCCGATGTGAGTAAGACCTTTAAACAGGTTAACATTGGCAAGGCAGACGGAATACCAGGACGCGTACTCGGAACATGCGCTGACCAGCTGGCAAGGGTCTTCACTGACATTTTCAAACTATCCCTTACCCGGTCTGTAATACCAACTTGATTCAAGCAGACCATCATAGTCCCTGTGCCCAAGAACGCCATGGTAACCTGCCTAAATGACTATCGCCCCGTAGCGCTCACATGTTGTTTTTAAACTCTCTTAACAATGTTTCAGATGAACTACATGTTCACTCATTAGATGGTTCTCCAATCAAATGTGTTCCCGCATATAAATACGTATGCATTTGGATTTGACATTTAAAAAAACATAGATGAGCTGATTTAAGAAGCTAAGATTTAAAGTTGGCTTTTTCTACAGAAACATTGTGTCTTTTTCTAAGCAGTAGGAAGCAGATTATTCAGTCAACCTGTTTATCTGTTCTTGATTATGGTGATATTATTTATCAAAGTGCAGCTGCTACTACTCTTAAACCTTTGGATGCCATCTACCATAGTGCCCTTAGTTTTTGTTACAGGTGACAGTTTTGATATTCACCACTGCATCCTGTATCAAAAGGTTGGCAGGACTTCGCTAAAGACCGATCTCTACATTACTCCCTTTTCGTTTACAAGTCCCTACTTCATAAACTTCCATCTTATCTAACTTTGCTGTTGAAGTATAGACACCTGAGTTGCCTAACCCGTTCACAGGATTGGTTAGCTCTTGAGGTTCCTAGGGTATTTGGTATTTTATTAGGATCCTCATTAGCTGTTGCGAAAGCCGCAGCTACTCTTCCTGGGGTCCATACAGATTGACTCAAGTAAAAGTGAAAGTCACCCAGTAAAATACTACTTGAGTAAAAGTCTAAAAGTATTTGGTTTTAAATATACTTAAGTATCAAAAGTAAATGTAATTGCTCCAATATACTTATGTATCAAAAGTAAAAGTGTAAAGAATTTCAAATTCCTTATATTGAGCAAACCAGACGATACAATTATTTATTTATTTACGGATAGCCAGGGGCACACTCCAACACTCAGACATAATTTACAAACAATGCATTTGTGTTTAGTGAGTTCCCCAGATAAGAGGCAGTAGAGATGACCATGGATGTTCTCTTGATAAGTGTGTGAATTGGAGCATTTTCCTGTCCTGCTAAGCATTCAAAATGAAACGAGTACTTTTGGGTGTCAGGGAAAATGTATGGACTAAAAAGTACATTATTTTCTTTAGGAATGTAGGGAAGTAAAAGTAGTCAAATATATATAAAGTAAAGTACAGATACCCCCAAAAACTACTTAAGTAGTACTTTTAAAGTATTTTTACTTACAGTTGAAGTCGGAAGTTTACATACACTTAGGTTGGAGTCATTAAAACTCATTTTCCAACCACTCCACAAATGTCTTGTTAACAAACTTTCGTTTTGGCAAGTCGGTTAGGACATCTACTTTGTGCATGACACAAGTAATTTTTCCAACAATTGTTCACAGACAGATTATTATTATTATTACACTTATATTTCACTGTATCACAATTCGAGTGGGTCAGAAGTTTACATACACTAAGTTGACTGTGCATTTAAACAGCTTGGAAAATTCCAGAAAATGATGTCATGGCTTTAGAAGCTTCTGATAGGCTAATTGACATCATGTTAGTCAATTGGAGGTGTACCTGTGGATGTATTTCAAGGCCTACCTTCAAACTCAGTGCCTCTTTGCTTGACATCATGGGAAAATCAAAATAAATCAGCCAAGACCTCAGAATTTTTTTTGCCCATAACAACAGCAAAGGACCTTGTGAAGATGCTGGAGGAAACAGGTACAAAAGTATCTATATCCACAGTAAAACGAGTCCTATATTGACATAACCTGAAAGGCCGCCTCAGCAAGGAAGAAGCCACTGCTCCAAAACCGCCATAAAAAGCCAGACTACGGTTTGCAACTGCACATGGGGACAAAGATCATACTTTTTGGAAAAATGTCCTCTGGTCTGATGAAACAAAAATAGAACTGTTTGGCCATAATGATCATCGTTATGTTTGGCCATAATGATCATCGTTATGTTTGGAGGAAAAAGGGGGAAGCTTGCAAGTCTCCCGAGTGGCGCAGTGGTCTAAGGCACTGCATCGCAGTGCTAGCTGTGCCACTAGAGATCCTGGTTCGAATCCAGGCTCTGTCGTAGCCGGCCGCGACCGGGACACCCATGGGGCGGTGCACAATTGGCCCAGCGTCGTCCAGGGTAGGGGAGGGAATGGCCGGCAGGGATGTAGCTCAGTTGGTAGAGCATGGCGTTTGCAACGCCAGGGTTGTGGGTTCGATTCCCACGGGGGGCCAGTATGAATAAAAATAATAATGTATGCACTCACTAACTGTAAGTCGCTCTGGATAAGAGCGTCTGCTAAATGACTAAAATGTAAAATGTAAGCCGAAGATCACCATCCCAACCGTGAAGCACGAGGGTGGCAGCATCATGCTGTGGGGGTGCTTTGCTGCAGGAGGGACTGGTGCACTTCACAAAATAGATGGCATCATGAGGAAGGAAAATTATGTGGATATATTGAAGCAACATCTCAAGACATCAGTCAGGAAGTTCAAGCTTGGTCACAAATGGGTCTTCCAAATGGACAATGACCCCAAGCATACTTCCAAAGTTGTGGCAAAATGGCTTAAGGACAACAAAGTCAAGGTATTGGAGTGGCCATCACAAAGCCCTGACCTCAATCCTATAGAACATTTGTGGGCAGAACTGAAAAAGCGTGTGCAAGCAAGGAGGCCTACAAACCTGACTCAGTTACACCAGCTCTGTCAGGAGGAATGGCCAAAATTCACCCAACTTATTGTGGGAAGCTTGTGGAAGGCTACCCGAAATGTTTGACCCAAGTTAAACAATTTAAAGGCAATGCTACCAAATACTAATTGAGTGTATGTAAACTTCTGACCCACTGGGAATGTGATGAAATAAATAAAAGCTTAAATAAATCATTCTCTCTACTATTATTCTGACATTTCACATTCTTATAATAAAGTGGTGATCCTAACTGACCTAAGACAGAGAATTTTTACTAGGATTAAATGTCAGGAATTGTGAAAAGCGGAGTTTAAATGTATTTGGCTAAGGTGTATGTAAACTTACGACTTCAACTGTAAATGTATTTATATACAGCTCTGGAAAAAATTAAGAGACCACTGCAATTTTTCTTAAATCAGCATTTGTATTTATTTTATTTATTTCATCTTTATTTAACCAGGTAAGCCAGTTGAGAACAAGTTCTCATTTACAACTGCGACCTGGCCAAGGATAAAGCAAAGCAGTGCGATAAAAACAACAACACAGAGTTACATATGGGGTGGCGCAGTGGTCTAAGGCACTGCATCGCAGTGCTAGCTGTGCCACTAGAGATCCTGGTTCGAATCCAGGCTCTGTCGTAGCCGGCCGCGACCGGGAGACCCATGGGGCGGCGCACAATTGGCCCAGCGTCGTCCAGGGTAGGGGAGGGAATGGCCGGCAGGGGATGTAGCTCAGTTGGTAGAGCATGGCGTTTGCAACGCCAGGGTTGTGGGTTCGATAAAATAATGTATGCGCTAACTGTAAGTCGCTCTGGATAAGAGCGTCTGCTAAATGACTAAAATGTAAATGTAAATGGGTAAACAAAACATAAAGTCAAAAATACAACAGAAAATATATATATACAGTGTGTGCAAATGTAGCAAGTTATGGAGGTAAGGCAATAAATAGACCATAGTGCAAAATAATTACAATTTAGTATTAACACTGGAATGATAGATGTGCAATAGGTGATGTGCAAATAGAGATACTGGGGTGCAAATGAGCAAAATAAATAACAATATGGGGATGAGGTAGTTGGGTGGGCTAATTTCAGATGGGCTGTGTACAGGTGCAGTGATCGGTAATGTGCTCTGACAACTGATGCTTAAAGTTAGTGAGGGAGATAAGAGTCTCCAGCTTCAGAGATTTTTGCAGTTCGTTCCAGTCATTGGCAGCAGAGAACTGGAAGGAATGGCGGCCAAAGGAGGTGTTGGCTTTGGGGATGACCAGTGAGATATACCTGCTGGAGCGCATACTACGGGTGGGTGTTGCTATGGTGACCAATGAGCTAAGATAAGGCGGGGATTTGCCCAGCAGTGATTTATAGATGACCAGGAGCCAGTGAGTTTGGCGACAAATATGTAGGGAGGACCAGCCAACAATCTCTACATGCATGACAGCCATTCCATTCCATTCCAGCGTCTGTTGAATTCCAACACAGGCACACCTCATTCTACTGAATTAGGTACTGATTAGGTGATCACATGAACCAAATCTTATTTAATGAGGAAAAGTATAAAAACCACTGCTGTGGTCTTCACTATCCTCTTGCAATAGGACCAGCTGGATGGCAAAAACAGTGCTAATAGTACCTCAAAAGTAATATTAATAAAAAAATAACTATTGACCATGCCAAAAGAGTTGAAAAGGAAAGTTTTGTGTGAGGAAAAGAAGGGTTCAATTCTGGCTTTACTGGCAGAGGGATACAGTGAGCGTCAGGTTGCTTCCATCCTTAAAATTTCAAAGACGGCGGTTCATAAGAACAAGGTCAAGCAGCAGACATTGGGGACAACAAAGCTACAGACCGGCAGAGGGCGAAAACGACTCTCTACTGGCCGGGATGACAGCCAACTCATTTGAATGTCACTCAACAACCGTAGGATGACATCAAGTGACCTACATAAAGAAAGGCAAACGGCAGCTGGGGTGAAGTGCACGGCGAGGACGGTTCGAAACAGGCTCCTAGGGGCAGGGCTGAAGTCGTGCAAAGCTAGAAAAATGCCCTTCATCAATGAGAAAAAAGACCATTAGGATTGGGCCATAGAGGACTGGAGTAAGGTCATCTTCTCTGATGAGTCCAATTTTCAGCTTTTCCCAACACCTGGGTGTCAAATGGTTAGACGGAGACCTGGAGAGGCCTACAAGCCACAGTGTCTCGCACCCACTGTAAAATTTGGTGGAGGATCGGTGATGATCTGGGGGTGCTTCAGCAAGGCTGGAATCGGGCAGATTTGTCTTTGTGAAGGACGCATGAATCAAGCCACGTACAAGGTTGTCCTGGAAGAAAACTTGCTTCCTTTTGCTCTGACATTGTTCCCCAACTCTGAGGATTGTTTTTTCCGGCAGGACAATGCGCCATGCCACACAGCCAGGTCAATCAAGGTGTGGATGGAGGACCACCAGATCAAGACCCTGTCATGGCCAGCCCAATCTCCAGACCTGAACCCCATTGAAAACTTCTGGAATGTGATCAAGAGGAAAATGGATGGTCACAACCCATCAAACAAAGCCGAGCTGCTTGAATTTATGCGCCAGGAGTGGCATAAAGTCACCCAACATCAATGTGAAAGACTGGTGGAGAGCATGCCAAGACGCATGAAAGCTGTGATTGAAAATCAGGGTTATTCCACCAAATATTGATTTCTGAACTCTTCCTTAGTTAAAACATTAGTATTGTGTTGTTTAAAAATGAACACTAACTTATTTTCTTTGCATTATTCAAGGTCTGACAACACTGCATCTTTTTTGTTATTTTGACCAGTTGTCATTTTCTGCAAATAAATGCTCTAAATTACAATCTTTTTATTTGGAATTTGGGAGAAATGTTGTCAGTAGTTTATAGAATAAAACAAAAATGTTAATTTCACCCAAACACATACCTATAAATATTAAAACCAGAGAAACTTATATTTTTGCAGTGGTCTCTTAATTTTTTCCAGAGCTGTATATATAAAAGTATGTACCCCTTCAAATTAGTTGGAAACTCTGCATTGTTGGAAAAGGACCCATAAGTAAGTATTTCACCTGTTGTTTACAAAGCATGTGACAAATAAAATACAAATTTGATTTGGTATGTGTATGTATGTGTCTTTCCCAAAGCCTTTGTGCCGGGCTTTCCCTCTGCCAGCTGGTAGAAGTATTATTAAGGGGTGAGTGTTTGTGCGTGTCAAGGGTGTGTGTGACCAAGGGGGGGTGACCTGATGCCATTATGCCAGGCGCCGTTTGCGTGTCCCAGTCCGGATGTGTCCCATCATCTCATTAAAATATGTGCCCTGCCAACCTCCTTCCTTAACATTCCCCCGGATCCCTCGTACCCCTCCTCCCCACACTTATCCGCTCCATCCTCCCCTCCTGCACCCCAGAGCTATTGTTTAGTCTGGGGCGCTGCTTCATAGGGGGACGAGGGGAAAGGGGGCCCGGAGGTTCAGTCAGCCGAGCGTAACAGCGAGAGGGGGAGAGAGAGAGAGAGAGAGAGAGAGAGAGAGGGAGGGGGAGAGAGAGGGGGAGAGAGAGAGGGGGGAGAGAGAGAGGGGGAGAGAGAGAGAGAGAGAGGGGAAGAGAGAGAGAGAGGGGGGAGAGAGCGAGAGAGAGGGGAGAGAGAGAGAGAGGGGAGAGAGAGAGAGGGGGAGAGAGAGGGAGAGAGGGGGGAGAGAGAGAGTCACAGGGAGGGAGAGAGAGAGAGAGTGTCACAGGGAGGGAGAGAGAGAGAGAGAGAGAGTCACAGGGAGGGAGAGAGAGAGTGTCACAGGGAGGGAGAGAGAGAGTCATAGGGGGAGAGAGAGAGAGAGTCACAGGGAGGGAGAGAGAGAGTGTCACAGGGAGGGAGAGAGAGAGTCATAGGGGGAGAGAGAGAGAGAGTCACAGGGGGAGAGAGAGTCACAGGGAGAGAGAGAGAGAGAGAGTCACAGGGAGGGAGAGAGAGAGAGAGTCACAGGGAGAGAGAGGGAGAGGGAGAGAGAGAGAGTCACAGGGGGAGAGAGAGAGTCATAGGGGGAGAGAGGGGGAGAGAGAGAGAGAGCAAAAAAAGGAACAACAAAGGGAAACAGATCCCACAGGGAGTGGGAGAGAGAGAGTGTCACAGGGAGGGAGAGAGAGAGAGAGTCACAGGGGGAGAGAGAGAGAGTCACAGGGAGAGAGAGAGAGTCACAGGGAGGGAGAGAGAGAGGGAGAGAGAGAGTCACAGGGGGAGAGAGAGAGTCATAGGGGGGAGAGAGAGAGAGTCACAGGGGGAGAGAGAGAGAGAGAGTCACAGGGGGAGAGAGAGAGTCACAGGGAGAGAGAGAGTCACAGGGAGAGAGAGAGAGTCACAGGGAGAGAGAGAGAGTCACAGGGAGAGAGAGAGAGAGAGAGAGCTGCACCAGCATACAGGGCTACAGATACAGAAAATGAGCGTGGGAAGAGAAAGATAGGAGAATAACCAGAGGAGAAAGAGGAGCTGAGAGTAACAGCCCTAAGAAGAGCGAGATGGAGAGAATGGATGAAGTGAATAGGAGAGCTAGTGAGAGAGAGCATTTTTTTGCAGCAGAGAGAGGGGCGGTGTGTGTGGGTGGGTGGGTGCTAACCGTGTGTGTTGTCCCGGCAGGTGTGTTAACTCTAGAGGAGTTCAGGCGTGTGTGTGACGGCATGTCCCAGCATCCCTTGCAGCAACGAGCCGGAACAAGGCGGGGCCAACCGAAAAGGAAGAGCCGACACACCTGGCTGTACCAGGGACCAGGATCACACCATATACTACACACACTGAGGAACAGGTAACACTCACTCAGTTTTCATACTAACTCAGTTGTCATACTGTTTTTATGACTTTATTCCGGCCTCTCTCCTTCCTTAGGGTGACCCATCTAGCGCGTCTGCCCTCCCCATTGGTTGAGCTGAGCGAGCCGCTGCAGGTGATTCGCTACGAGCAGGGAGGCTTCAGCCACGCCCACCACGACAGTAGCCCCTCCCATCCAGAGACCACCTGCTCTCACACACGCCTGGCCGGAAACACTTCGGCACACACCGAGATCTCCTGCAGGTGTGTCTCTTTCTATATATGTGTGTGTGTAGGTGTCTCAGTGTATCCATATGCTTGCTCTAATTTTCATAGGTTGTCATCTTTTTAGGGTGTCCATCTGTTTGCACTTTGATCCTCCCATATTCTAGTCAGATTGATATAGTCCCCTTAATATACGGCTCTTCCCTCCTTCTCCCCAGGTACATAACTGTGTTACTCTACCTGAACTCTGTGGAGGGAGGCGGAGAGACCACTTTCCCTGTGGCAGACAATCGTACCTATGAGGAGGAGGTGGGTGACCATACTATAAGTACTGTCAGTGTTAAGAGTTTTTGCTTTCATGTTGAATGATGAGAAGACTACTGATTTCCTGAATTGTGCTGCTATTGCAAACATAGTGCTGAACAATGACAAGGAATCTGACTAAGAAGCACTTGTCATGCTTCATATAAGGAGCATAGAGGAGCTGCAGTTTTGTTGTGTTTGCATGGCTGTGTGTGTCCTCCAGGCTTTAGTGCAGGGTGGTGTGGATCTGACAGACACACAGCAGAGTTGTGACAGAGGAAACCTCAGGGTGAAACCAACCGCTGGGACTGCTCTCCTCTGGTACAACCATCTCTCTGATGGCAAAGGTATGTTCCAGCACACACACACTGCTCCATTCTTTGTGACTTGTTTTCTCCGTTAACACCGTAAGCCACTAGTCAAACCCACTCTCCCCTCCCCTGTCCCGCAGGTTGGATGGGTGAGCTGGATGAGTACTCCCTCCACGGGGACTGCCCTGTGACCCGAGGGGTGAAGTGGGTGGCCAACAGTTGGGTGAACGTGGACCCAGACCACCAACGCCAAGCTCGCTACCAGAGACTGGTGACCCACAGACAGGAGGGCGAGACGGGCAGAGAGGAGCGGGACACCCCCCTCCCTCACAGCAACCTCCACCAGGACCTGTAGTAATGTAGCTAGGGCCACTGGAAACACACTGTGGGGAGATACACACTTTCCTTTAAGCACACAGGGGCAAATCAGAACTTCCACTTAAGTAGATAGAATGTTCCCTTAGTCATGTTGCATTGATGTCAATGGGAGACTAAGTGAAATTTGACTTAAATGGCAGTTAGGATTTGCCCCTCAGAGAATATCTGAAAAGAAAGACAAAGTACCTGTGTAATTAATTGAATTCAAACTCAGTTCTAATTACACATGCAGACATTTTAGTTGCATTTGTCTGTTTTGCAGTCATAGTTAAGGTTCTGAGGGATCCATTATTGTTTTAAATGTAGTATGCACATGGACGTATGTAAAATTACCAGACAGCAAATTGAGCCAAATTAGAATATAATCAGATGATCCATCTATCTATGTCTTCCTGACAGGCAGATTTGATGTGGGATTGTGTCTGTGTAGTTCTGTCTTTCTTTCATGAGTGATGTGATGTTCTGAGAGTATTTGTCAATAGAGTTGGGATGATGGGGGTGCTAGTGGGCTCTAGACAGCACAATAACAAACCAGGCCCCGGGACCCTCAAGCATTAGATATTTATGTTGGCCCAGCCCACTGTCACTGTGCTGCTAACAGCTTCGCTTCCTCAACTGTCCCTTTCCTCTTCCTGGGCTTGAACCAGTGGTCCTCTGATCTCAAACACATGTCCACCTGCTTGACGTACAAACCAGTTGCGCCACCGAAAATGATCAAATTCAATGGCCCCATTTCAAGCTGTGGATGAGTTTATCCAGTACAATTTGACTCCATTACACGTCTGTAATCCAAACCCAGTTTCTATGTTACAGTTCCTGTCTGGTGGTTGTGTTATGATGATAAAGAAGCACTCTCATTTTCAAATGAGCTGTCCATTCATACAACTCCACTTGTTAAAGATGGAACCCGCATTAGGGGAAACAGCGCCACTGTCCGCTCCCAGCACCTTTTGTTATTGTTTTTGTTTTGAGGTGCGTCGAGCAGTGTGGGGGAAAAAAAGAAGAAGAATGCAGTACATATTCTGCTGTTATATCACGCGTGCATCACGTTTGTGGTTTACAGTAACTTCTTTGTTGTTGTAATCGTTATTTTTCAATGTCTGCTTGATTCAGGATTCAGATTAGTGTGTTTATTTATTTGTTTATTTATCTATTTATTCATTGTATTTGATTATTTATTATCTATGTATTATTATTTATTAACTTAATAAGGTGATTGATGAATGTATCTTTATTACTTGACTGGTTGATGTTGCACTGAGTCTATTACATGTCTTGTTCACTATATACATACAATAAGTCATGGAAAAAAATACAATTTGTATGTTTTTTTCTGTAGCTACAGTGAAAGTGATTTATTATCTAAGCCTGGCACCGAGGCGCATTCCATGGGGTTTTCTCATTTTCATTTGGGCAAAAGTCTTTCCTATGTCCTCTTTCCTCTGTGACCGATAAGTTGTTGAGTGGTCGAGGAGTGTGTCAATTCGTTAAAAGGCAAACGGAAGACGGTCCTCCCTTCCTCTGTCCTCCTCGATAGCCTCCTTTGGCGAGGAAGCACCACTGAGGTATAATAAGAACTGGAGACTGCGTCCAAGATGTCCGACTGTTGTTTTCAAGGTAATCTACTCACGTTCGCATACGCCGATTCATAGGACTTTTATCAATGCTCACCTCCTGCGTCCTCTCTCCTCCGTCCCTTCTCGCCTCCTTTTGAAAAGGTCAAGGTTAATCAAGGAGAGTTGGCGATGAGAGTGAACGGGGATGGAAATGCGCTTGATTGAAATGAGACGTTCCTTCTCCACTCGCCCATCATTAGGCTAATTACGTTTAATGGGGTGGATCCCAAAATAAATGTGGAAAGTGATAAAAACAAATGAAGTTAGTTGTGCAAGACATTTTATAGATAAAACAATAAGTAGCATATTGTTTTTAAATGTGTGCATGTTTTTCTCCTCTGACAAAACAAAAGCTGATTCAAAGGGGGTGTGGCAGATTGCAAAACTCTTCTGTGGTAGGATACACATGTATCCTCAATGGAAGGAAGCTGTCGAGGAGGGGAGGACACTTATGTTTGCCTACTTATCTGTTTCCGGGTCACAGAGGAGAGAGAACAGAGGACGACGGTCTTTTGCCCAAACGAGAAAACCCCATGGATGTCTATATCTGGGTTGCATCCGGTTTATACGGACCAACGTCACACGCGCAATAGCACTTAGTGTACACAGGGAGCAGCGTGAGCAGCGATAACGTCACGTCATCCAAAAAGATGGATGAATATATCACATTTTAAGATTTTCGGCTGTGAGTGATGGAGAATTTTTTTTTGCTCAGTGACAATGATTTTCATAATTCAATGTATGTTTTGTGCACAAAGGTGATAACTAAAGTGTCTTATTAGGAATTTTCAAAACTGACTTCTCTATGTGGCTGTCTATGGAAATGGTCTTTCTGGGCCGGGCATCATTTAAACTGCAGTACCTAAGCAAAACTGTCTGAGCAGTCGAAACCGTGCTTCTAGACCGGAACCCAGTCATAGTTAGAAGGGATCTAGCTTTTGTCAAATTAACACATTTTGCATGTTAGATAGCCCTAACCCTTTTCCTAACCTTAACCTAATTATCCTAACCTGCTCCGTAAATTATCCTAACCTGCTACGAAAAGTATGGATCCCTTCTAGCCATGACCCCGGAACCCTTACCCCTTCGGAAGCACAACCAATTCTTTTTTATAACTAACCCAAGATGGACCACAGCCTGTCATTTCCAATGGGAGCAAATAATCATAGTGGGCAGAACAAGTGTTCGTTCTAGCATACATTTGCATATTTCCGTTAGGGAACGCCAACTCTGTGAAGTGCGCGTGTGCAATAACTCAATTCGCCCCTTCACTCCTAAACAACACTCTTTTTAGAAACTTTGACAAAGGGTGAAGTTACAAAAATGTGTCCACTCTGTTCGTAACATATTCTAGTTTTGGGAACAGAAAACTCTATTGAGATCAAATGTTTCATCGATGAGAAATCCATCTCGCTCGATCTTCACCCACTGCCGGCCACTTGGCTTCGTATCATCACCATATTTGGTGGTAAGTGGAAACGCCAACCGGATGCTTTAGATTTGTACATCCGGTGAAACATCTGGTTCATTGTGCTACCGTATCTGTGGCAGAAGTGAATCCTACCGCGGAAGAGTTTTGAAATCTGACACCCCCCCCTTGGAATGAGCTTTTGTTTTGTCAGAGGAACAAAACATACACATGTTTAAAAACAATATTCTACTTATAGTTTTATCTATAAAATGTATTGCACAACTAACTTACATTTTTGGAGCACTTTACAAATGTATTGTGGGTCCACCTTTGTAAACGTCATTTGCCTAATGACGCGCCAGTGGCGAAGGACGGTCTCATTTCAAGCAAGTACATTTCCATCCACGATCACTCCTTGCTAACTCTCCTCGATTAATGTGGACCTTTTTCAAAAGGAGGCGAGAGTGAATCTGATAAAAGGCCCATGTCTTTCTT
Source organism: Coregonus clupeaformis (assembly GCF_020615455.1). Taxonomy (NCBI): domain Eukaryota; kingdom Metazoa; phylum Chordata; class Actinopteri; order Salmoniformes; family Salmonidae; genus Coregonus; species Coregonus clupeaformis. The sequence goes on along the minus strand of NC_059221.1, from coordinate 45,018,073 downwards.
GTCTGGTGACGCGCGACACACGTGACTACACAGCGCGCTGACTTCGAGAGCTGGGGTTCTTATTATACCTGTGGTGTCAACCAGACTCTTCCACCCTGAGCTGACAACATCTTCTTGTCCGCTAGATGTCGCCCAAGGTCAACAAGCAGATGCGATCAAATCCATTCCAAATTGAACTGCATGCATGTGACGATGCTGCTGGTTTTGAGCACTTTGGGACGGCTTTACTAGGCGTATGGGTCATATGCCAGGAATAAGACATAAAGTGTAGCTAAATGAAAACAACAATTCATTAGGTTTTTTGCATTCTTATCCCCTTAAAAAAAAGGGCCAAACGAAAACATTAAACTATAAATGCGGTTCCCCTCAAAGACCCGGATAAGTACAGGCAGGCACCGAATGAATGGATTGTTAGTACACACAACATGGACTGACCCGTCCTCTCCAACCCCCTAAACTAAACCTATTAAGAACCTCATCATAAAGTGCCAAACGTGACTGTTGTACGTGAGATTGACAGTATGGCTACTGTAGCACAGTGTAGGCTGATCTGGAAAGAGGCTATATGCGTGCGTGTATTGATTTGTTTGTTGACGGCCACGTGCATCATGCTGTATAGGACCAACAGACAAATTACAGAGACACAGGTGCCCCAGAGTACAAATTAGCCCTAGATACTGATACATTAGTACTAGGCATGCTATACTGTAATTAGCTTAACTGCGTAATTTTATTATATGCCACTAAAGTGAATGATTGCGTTGTCCTTGGAGTAATCGCTTATCGTAGTCTGTCCTATTCCAGGTTGATGAATTAAAGACTGGACGCCACTTTAGGCTATAAATCTACTATCGGCCTAAAGGAGCCTTAAATTAATCTGATCTGTGCAAATACAGTATTGCCATCATCAAATGACTGCACATGTATTAAGCCAATTATATGGTAAAGATGGACAGACCATGGGCTAGTTTCTCCTCGTTATGTTTAAGTCATTCATGTAAAAAATAAAATAATAAAATGTTTCCAACTGTGGGCTAGAGCGGCTAGACTGAGTGGCCCACTGTGCGTCACGAGATTGCCCTTGCAAAAAAATGCTATAGAAATGCATGAGGGAGGGCGCAGCGCCACTAGGCTATCATTTTTCATACCGCATCGCGCCTTCCTGGGGCGACATTTCAGTGACTGTGAATTACTCATTTATGCACGAAAATATAAATACATACTCTTATTCATTCACGAATTGAATGCGATTGTGTTTTATGGACAATTTGAAATAGAATATGACATGTGCTGTTATCTATCCAGCCCAATAAGCTGCCAGCTAGGCTGTCTGACATTGAGATTTTACTCAGATTTTTACTGATTTTACACTATGGCACCCTGAAAGGTCCGAGCAAGCCAGGCCCCCCAACCAAAAATAATAATAATACTTTTTTGGGAAAAACATTTTAAAAAATTTAGGAAAAAGGCTAACATCCTGCAATTTACACATTTTGCCATGGGGCAAAGAGAAAAATGTGCAGTTTTATAGCTAATGCAATGCATTTCTACACATTTCCACCTCTGGCCTGCTGGCTCCCCTACCTCTGCGGAAGCATAGTTCCCGCTCAGCCCAGTCAAAACTGTTCGCTGCTCTGGCACCCCAATGGTGGAACAAGCTCCCTCACGACGCCAGGACAGGTCACCACCTTCCGGAGACATTTGAAACCCCACCTCTTTAAGGAATACCTGGGATAGGATAAAGTAATCCTTCTACCCCCCTTACCCCAAAATAAAAAAATTATAAAACAAATTAAAAAAAGAAATAACAAATACAAAAACAAAAAAAGAATAAAATAAAAAATACATTGTAAAGTGGTTATCCCACTGGCTATAAGGTGAATGCACCAATTTGTAAGAGCGTCTGCTAAATGACGTAAATGTAATGTAAATGTATTATGCCATGAGGCTGAGAGAAAATTTGCATTGTTTTAAAGCTAATTTCCTGTAATTCTAGAGATTTTTGACATGTTTTATGACATGTTTACATGCTATCTGGGTAGGGGGCCTGACATGCCAAATAGTGGGGATGGTTGTCACATCGAATGTGGGGTTGTCACTATCAACTCCATTATAATAAAACCAGTGGAGTACCACTTTGCCCAACAGTTTACCCACTTTTTGCAGAAAAATGCATTAAAAGTATAGGAAGCGTTACTTTTTTTTACAACAGATTTTTTTCACTGATTTAAATCATAAGCTCTTTTGTGCTTGTGCTATAAAGAGCGCCCTTCGTTGCCTCTGTCACACACATATTTTTCTGTCACACACCCACACACGCATACACAAATCAAATGTACTCAAAATATCATATGTTATTCTCATGGTATAAAATGCTCAATTTTGTTAGTAATGTCATTTGATCAAAGAAAGGCTATTTCTAAGACTGTTAAAAAAGGAATAAGCTACTAGCAAACATTGTGACAACGAACCCCATACTGTGTGTCTTCCAACCCCATGATGGGGCTGGTTGTCACAAGTGGACAGAGTGTGTTGATGGTTTATAACTCCATTTTGGAATAAGATATTAGGATAAAAAGGGTCCTCCTAATATTGAAAAGAGTCATGTACGATATACTGGTGCTGAGAAATACACACGAGTAAAAAGTGTGACAACCAACCCCGGTCTCCCCTACTGTCCTGTCTGCCTGTCAATTCGTGTCCCCCATGGGCCACAATAGGATTCGATTAGCGTCCGTTACTATGTCAACAGTGTGACTAGCTAATGCGTCGAATTTTAGAGATCATTACAGCCAAAAGGATGTTATTTTCATCCAGTAAGCATTGGGGGGGTGATACGACAGTGTGTGCGGTTGCTCACATGATTATCCATGTAAACAGAATGATTTCCCACTTCAGTAGACTATCCGATATTAGATTATTTATTTATTATCCTGTGAGTCGTGCAAATGTATGAATGATAAAAAGCGGCTTGGTGATGGTGCTGGTTTTGCTACGCAGTGTAGAACGCGCACTGCACAGATTAGCCAATTGCGTCGCAGGGTCGTGCGCGAGGAGGAGGGGGCTGCCAACCGATAGACCAACCGAGCCAGGAACCGCTCACATCACATTCTTCGTCTCATCAGAGCGGGGTGAATTACCTACCCAGCATACAACATCACGTAGCTAGCTAGGTAATTGGACCTCTGACTAAACGATACAAATAGCGACCTAAACCTCTCGATTTACTAGCTAGCTAGCTAGCTATCATTTTCATTTACTGTCATCCATGAGATTCTTCAGGCTATCCTTCAAGTGCTTCGTCGACTGCTTTTGAATTCCCTCTCCCCAACGTCTGACGCGACGCTTTGTAAATATTCAATTTCTTGTTGAAGGGCACCAACTCGTTATGATAAATTAAAAAATATACATATTTTTTGATAACAAGAAGACGAAAAATCAACCAAGGAAATAACTGGAGAACTGCATAGTCTCTCTCTCTCTCTCTCCCTCTCTCTCTCTCTCCTCTCTCTGAGACGCACTGAGTATCTTGATAGCGTCACTAGCTGCTAGCTAGCTGCACTTGGCTCTACCCACCTACCCGGGTTATTTAAACCTAATCAATCAACATGTCGCCAGAAGTGGAAGAGAACTCCCCAGGTGAGTGTAATTTTTTTAAATAACAAGTATTACAATAACAATGGTAATAACATTATTATTATTGTTGTTGCATTGTTATATTGTAACGATAGCTATGACTTCAATGAATTGAAAGCAGCAAGGCAGATGTCAAAGACCCCAGCTAGCTAGCTATAGCTAAGTTTAGTTAGGCTCTAACGTTAGCTTCAACAGCAGGTGTTTTGTTTTTACTACATAATAGCTAACTAGATATAGGCACTAACGTTACTGTGCATCTCGGATGCACATCTAACTAGCTAAGTATGGACATATTACATGTTACTGTTATAGGTAGTTCACCTGTCACTTAAGACTGAGTTCAAGAGACCTCACTTGCTGGTTTTGCTACCTTAACGTTACACTAGAGTTACCCAGCTAACATCTACCTACCTGTCAGATGATTAGGCTATCCAGGTATGGTATCCCAAATTAGCGACACATCCCTCACAAATATGTGATGCAGCATGATCGTCAAGCCAAGCCCTCTTGATTTAACTGGACTATACTGTAGTGTGCACCTGTTGAAAACTCAAAAAGGCAGGTGCCAATCCTGTTCACACATTAGATTCTTGTTGCAGCCCAGAAGCTGTACCATGCTCCATTCATCTGTGATTGTGTTCGCAGGGGTCACAGTGACACCTAACTAATGCCAAGGCTAAAGTTTAGATTCCTGGTTAGACAGGAACCAAGTGTAGCCTCCCTGTATGTGAGTGTTCTACAACTTTGCCAAGAGGTCTGGACCTCTGTTAGCAGTTTTGCTTGCTGGTTCAAGATCCACTCCAACTGTTCCACCTTAATAACACTACATCGATCACACAAACCTGCATTGTGTAGGGCAGGCTAGCTTTCTGTCAGAACCATCAGTCACTGTCTGATGGGTTGAGTATGCTCCAGTGAATAGGCCTACTAAGGATTATAGCAAACCAACCCACCTCTCATGCCAGACTTGCTATGTCTGTGAAAGCGGATATCAAAGCATATTCTATTCTATTAGTATCAGATTCTCTCTCTCTCCTGCTCTCCCTCTCCCGCTCATATACTCCCTCTAACTGCTCTGATCTGGAAAAAACTGCTTTCCTAATGTGCATCCGGATCAGAGCGGCTGACATCGATATCATAGAAGGCGCACAGTAATGAACTGTCAGAACAATTGGTTTGTTTGAGAGGAAGAAAGAGAAAGACAGAGCGAAAGGAAATGAAAGCTTTGTTTTAGTCAGTGGTGAAACAGACACCTCGGGCTGGAATATTGTAGTACCGCAGCACACAACTCAGTGTTTGGGAATTGGGAAGAGAGAGAGTAGGAAAGAGAGGGTAGGAGAGACAGAGAGAGGGTAGGAGAGGGTCTGAGAGAGAGGGTAGGAGAGAATGGGTCGGAGAGGGTCTGAGAGAGAGGGTAGGAGAGGGTCTGAGAGAGAGGGTAGGAGAGAAAGGGTAGGAGAGAGAGGGTAGGAGAGAAAGGGTAGGAGAGGGTCTGAGAGAGAGGGTAGGAGAGAATGGGTCGGAGAGGGTCTGAGAGAGAGGGTAGGAGAGGGTCTGAGAGAGAGGGTAGGAGAGAAAGGGTAGGAGAGAGAGGGTAGGAGAGAAAGGGTAGGAGAGGGTCTGAGAGAGAGGGTAGGAGAGAAAGGGTAGGAGAGAGAGGGTAGGAGAGAAAGGGTAGGAGAGGGTCTGAGAGAGAGGGTAGGAGAGAAAGGGTAGAAGAGAGGGGGAGCATTAATTGTAAGATATGCTGACTTGTCAATAGCTCATTGATTTGAATTGAGAAGGAGGGAAAAATAAAGAGGGAGAGAAGATGCAAGAAAGGCATCTTGACCATTAAAGCCAATTGCATTTCCAGTAGTCAGAGCCTAGCTACCCTACAACCCTACACTCTTAGAAAAAATGTGCTATCTAGAACCAGAAAGGGTTCTTCAGCTGTCCCCATAGGATAACCCTTTGAAGAACCCCTTTTGGTTCCAGGTAGAACCCTTTTGGGTTCTATGTAATACCCTTTCCTCGGAGGGTTCTACATGGAACCCAAAAGAGTTCTACCTGGAACCAAAAAGGGTTCAACATGGAACCAAAAAGGGTTCTCCTATGGGGAGAGCCGCAGAACCCTGTGTACATTACAGTAGGAGTACTGCCCGCTTTTACAGCAGGTGGTAAATGTAGGCCTAAGCTTAGACTGCTGACTGAAGAACTGCACTGTCTGGAGGTCATAGGCTTAGAGAGGATTTAATAAATATTTCATATTGTTGTGTAATAGGACTAACAATGTTCTGCTTTGTCACTCAGCTCTTTTAGAAATATAGAGGCAGTAGACATAGCCTACCATACATATAACTACAAGTTTCCACCATGCTTATAGTCACTCCATCTTAATGATGGGGGGCTTTTTGGCACTCACTGTGACTCACTGCAGCTTTGCGAGTTTGTGACTCCAATGATTGATTATGTAATTTTGTTGATTGGTGGACCTTTATGTTTATGTGGCTGTAAAAGGTTGGTTGATTTACAAGGCAAGCTAATGGCTTTTAACCCCTCTCTTTCTTTCTTTCGCTCTCCACTCTTCCTCCATACCATCCCCCCACTCTCTCTCCCAGGTGATGTGCGGCTCTCCCAGATGGAAGCAGGGATTCCATCAGAGGAGGAGGGTGGTGTGGCTCGCCCCCTAGTCCCTGTGCCTGGGGTTGGGGCGGGGTCAGGGGGGTGTGAGGGAGGGGGAGGACAGACCCAAACACAGCCTCAGGTCCAGGCTACAGCAGTACCATATGTGGAGAGAGAGACCTGGACCAGACAGATGGACTTCATCATGTCCTGTGTGGGCTTCGCTGTGGGGCTGGGCAACGTGTGGCGCTTCCCTTACCTCTGCTACAAGAACGGTGGAGGTGAGCTCACACACACACACAATGTATATACACACACAAAAACAAACCAACAAACAGTATACTCACACACATCTTCAGCATATGCACAGCACACACAGACATACTCAGACTTAATTAAACACACTGAAACAGACTTGCACTCAGCATATGCACACACCCTCACTGACACAGTCACAAACTCCTACATAATGACACCCCAATTATTTAATATGCAAAACAGACAGTTGGACTGATATGACGGAAAGGCAATTTGAAGTAAAGAGAAAGAGGGAGGAAAGAGAAAGAGGGAGGAAAGAGAAAGAGAGAGGGAGGGAGGGAGGAGAGAAGAGATAGAGGGAGACCAAGCAGGGCTTGCATGAGTGTACGCACGTAGCCGTAATAGCCATGCCCCTCATATGGTGACACTTGAGCACACTCCCCTCCTTTCTCTCATTCTCTTGCTACTGTAACCTGTCCTTTCCACCTTTGCTCTTTATTTCTTATCTCTCTGTCCCTCCTACTTTTATGAGATGTTTGAATAAAAGTAAGTGTTTTTTTCTCTCTCTCTCTCTCTCTCTCTCTCTCTCTCTCTCTCTCTCTCTCTCTCTCTCTCTCTCTCTCTCTCTCTCTCTCTCTCTCTCTCTCTCTCTCTCTCTCTCTCTCTCTCTCTCTCTCTCTCTCTCTCTCTCTCTCTCTCTCTCTCTCTCTCTCTCTCTCTCTCTCCCTCTTCTGTCTTGTGACCCCTGACTATGATACCCACCTTCTCATATCGTTTAACAATGGCCTGCCTCACACAGTCAAACCCCCCCCGTGCTCCTGCCCTGCACCCTGCACACAAAGGTGCTTTCTCCTCTCCTCCCCTGATAGTAAGGGACATATGGATGCATGTCACACAATAAGCGTCCTGTGCCCGTCCTTCCCTCTGTGTCAGCAGTGCCACTGCGACGCCACGTTTGGTGTCCTTGACCAACCCAGGCCAGGGGACGTCTCGTAACACAACATCGGCATCAGATAAGACTGAGTACTGGGCACTCACAGGCTCTCAGACCTGTTCTCTTTACTCAAACAAACACCCACCGACGGATATTTGACTGACTAAAGTGGAGGACAGATAGAGGCAATTAATTTGAAGGGGATTGTTGTTTTTATATTGAACCCTGTTGTCCTATATTTAGTCTAGTCTATACTTTGAGAGAAGTTAATGTGTGAAATGATGATGGAGAGTCTAATACAGTAGTGGCTTAGGGAAAATCATTATTATTTTTCATTCTTTCTTTTTTGTCTTTCCAAACCTCTTTAATCCATTCAGTCTTCCTAATCTCTCTCTCTCTCTCTCGCTCTCTCTCTCGCTCTCTCTCTCGCTCTCTCTCTCGCTCTCTCTCGCTCTCGCTCTCGTTCTCTCCTTATTCCACTCCCCCCCTCCTCTCTCTCTCTCTCTCTCTCTCTCTCTGAACTCTTCCTTATATGGCTTCGGCTGTCTGATCTCAGTGAATGAGACGGGGAGAAGGAGGGAGACGGAGAGGGAGAGAATCAGAATGTCCCTATCACCAGATGAGATCATTGTGTTTTCATGTCTCAGATCTCTATTTTCTCCTCTTCTTTATCACCTTATCATCCAATTTTCCGGTCCATCTTTCCTTCTTACATTCTCCTGTTATGATACCTCTCTTTTTTTTCTCCACATCTGAACAGCCAGTCTCCTCCCTGTGTCATTCTCATGTGACTCCCTTCCTTCTAAGTATTGGTATGGTCCTCTGTATATAGTTTCATCATACCGGACATACCAATATCTCTGGGGTGGGGGGTTTGGATGAATGTTGTGTTTGTTTTGTCGCTGTACTTCCAGTTTTAGAGGTGTTTTGTTGCTAAGGCATGTTAGGAAGCTGCAGTGGCAGTAAAAACTAGCGCATCAGATTAAAAACAAATGGATTTATGATGTAGCTGTTGACCTTCTCCTTTGTTGTTGTCAGCTTTGCTCTGTTCTATTTGATGATCTATTTCTGCTTTATGTGTTTGCCAAATAAAATTATCTCAGATAAAAGTATCCCAAGTAAAATACATTATATATACAAACGTATGTGGACACCCCTTCAAATGAGTGTATTCGGCTATTTCAGCCACACCAGTTGCTGAAAGGTGTATAAAATTGAGCACACAGCCATGCAATCTCCATAGACAAACATTGGCAGTAGAATGGCCTTACTGAAGAGCTCACAGACTTTCAATGTGGCAGTGTCATAGGATGTCACCTTTCCAACAAGTCAGCTCGTCAAATTTCTGCGCTGCTGCCCTGGTCAGCTGCCCCGGTCAACTGTAAGTGCTGTTATTGTGAAGTGGAAACATCTAGGAGCAACAACGGCACAGCCACGAAGTGGTAGGCCACAGAAGCTCACAGAACGGGACTGCCGAGTGCTGAAGGCGTCACTACAGACCCGGGTTCGATCCCAGGCTGTGTCACAACCGGCCGTGACCGGGAGTCCCATAGGGCGGAGCACAATTGGCCCAGCGTCGTCCGGGTTAGGGGATGGTTTGGCCGGGGGGGCTTTACTTGGCTCATCGCGCTCTAGCGACTCCTTGTGGCGGGACAGGCACCTGCAGGCTGACTTCGGTCGTCAGTTGAACAGTGTTTCCTCCAACACATTGATGCGGCTGGCTTCCAGGTTAAGCGGGCGAGTGTTAAGAAGCGCAGTTTGGCGGGTCATGTTTCGGAGGACAAATTACTCGACCTTCGCCTTTCCCAAGCCCGTTGGAGAGTTGCAGCGATGAGATAAGATCGTAATTGGATCGCAATTGGATATCACGAAATTGGGGAGAAAAAGGGGGTAAAAAACAATCAAAATCATATTTAATAATTTTAATCTGTCCTCGGTTGCAACACTCACTACCGAGTTCCAAACTGCCTCTGGAAGCAACGTCAGCACAAGAACTGTTCGCCGGGAGCTTCATGAAATGGGTTTCCATGGCCGAGCAGCCGCACACAACCCTAATATCACCATGTGCAATGCCAAGCGTCGGCTGGAGTGGTGTAAAGCTCGCCGCCATTGGACTCTGGATAATTATTTTACATTTTAGTCATTTAGCAGACGCTCTTATCCAGAGTGACTTACAATTAGTGAGTGCATACATTTTGGAGCAGTGGAAACGCGTTCTCTGGAGTGATGAATCACGCTTCACCATCTGGCAGTACGATGGACAACTCTGGGTTTAGCGGATGCCAGGAGAACGCTATCTGGCCCAATGAATTGGGCCAACTGTACATTTTGGTGGAGGAGGAATAATGGTCTGGGGCTGTTTTTCATGGTTCGGGCTAGGCCCCTTAGTTCCAATGAAGGGAAATCTTAATGCTGCAGCATACAATGACATTCGAGACGATTCTGTGCTTCCAACTTTGTGGCAACCGTTTAGGGAAGGCCCTTTCCTGTTTCAGCATGACAATGCCCCCGTGCACAAAGTGAGGTCCATACAGAAATGGTTTGTCGAGATCAGTGTAGAAGAACTTGACTGGCCTGCACAGAGCCCTGACCGCAACCCTATCGAACACCTTTGGGATGAATTGGAACGCCGACTGCGAGCCAGGCCTAATTGCTCAACATCAGTGCCCGACCTCACTAATGCTCTTGTGGCTGAACGGAAGCAAGTCCCCACAGCAATGTTCCAACATCTAATGGAAAGCCTTCCCAGAAGAGTGGAGGCTGGGGGGGACCAACTCCATATTAATGCCCATGATTTTGGAATGAGATATTCGGCGAGCAGGTGTCCACATACTTTTGGTCATGTAATGTATGTATGCATCCAAAGGTGACATTTTCATTTCACCTCAAGCTTTTGAGTCAGTTATACTGTAAAAGGGACATATAGGAAGGTTATATTTTACAAGCAAGAATCCCTCCTAGTGTACTCTCACTTTTACTGGCTGTCTCTTTCTCATTCTCTTTCATTCTCTCTCCTTATCCAACCTACTTTCTATCTTTCTCTCTCTCCAAAAGACAATGCCAGCCACTCATGCCCAAACACTAAAGGAATTATCTCCCTCTCCCTCTCAATACACCTCCTCTTTATCTATGGCCTTGTCTACCCTCCTCTCCTCCTCCCCTCCTCCCGCTCTCTCTCTCTTTCTCTCACTCACTCAATCTGGCCTTCCTTCTCTCCTCCCTTGTCACTGCAATGCAATAACATTATGCTAGATACGTTTTAGCCTAAATGCCAGCTCTAGTTCTTCAGCTTGCGATACGTCTCGCTTTCTCTCTCCCTCCCTCTCTTAGTCTCTCTCGCTCTCTCTCTCATGAGCATGTAGAAATATAAATCTGTTATTGAGAGACTTGTATCTGTCCACAACAAGTTGAACACTAGATATACAAGTATGCACTAAGCCTATATTTGCTAGATTTGTCACATAATAGAGTTTGTGTTGGGTTGTATGTTAGTGAAATATAGCCTATGTGTTGTGTAGCGTGTGGAGTTGTGTTGCTAATGTGTGTGTGTTGCGTGTTGTAGGCGTGTTCCTGATCCCCTACATGATTATTGTGTTCATCGGAGGTATTCCCGTGTTCTTCCTGGAAATCGCTCTTGGTCAGTTCATGAAGCAAGGAGGGGTCTCTGCATGGAACATTGCCCCTCTCTTTAAAGGTACTGTAATGTGAATGTGTGTGATTATTACATTAATGGAGAGTGAATAAATATTTCTGAGGTAGGTTTTTTCTTGTTTTATTCTGCAACCCCTCTTTCTCACACATCCTTTCTCGTCCCCCTATAATATAGGCTAGCATTTGGTTGTTCAAACCACAAATTTAGTCATAGATGTTGGCATTATGTAACTGAAACAACTGTCAGAACAACAGTTTTCTCGCAACAAGACTTGATTAATGAAATTTTGACATAAGAGCTGTTGTGAATATGTTGATTCTGTTAGAACTTGCAGTCCAGCTCCTCTGTCACATCATGGCATCATCATCAACTTCCAACCTACACTCAGTGGCCAGTTCACGAAAATGGTTCACTCCTACAGACATTGAGTCACGTGACCGTGGCTTGTTATATAAAGCAGGCAGACGGGCATCAAGGCATTCAGTTACTGTTCGATTGAACGTTAGAATGGTCAAAACGAATGACCTAAATGACTTTGTGCGTGGTATGATCGTCGGTGCCAGGCGCACCGGTTCCAGTATCTCAGAAACGTCTGGCCTCCTGAGCTTTTCACGCACGACAGTGTCTAAGGTTTCCCGAGAATGGTGCGATAAACAAAAAACATCCAGCAGGCGGCAGTACTGTGGGCGAAAACAACTAGTTGATGAGAAATTGAAGGAGAATGGCAAGAATCGTGCAAGCTAACAGGCCGGCCACAAACAGGCAAATAATGGCGCAGTACAACAGTGGTGTGCAGAACCACATCTTGGAACGCACAACTTGTCAGTCCTTGTCACGGATGGGCTATTGCAGCAGACGACCACACCAGATTTCACTCCTATCAACTAAAAACAAGAAGAAGCGGCTCCAGTGGGCACGCGATCACCAACACTGGAAAATTGAGGCGTGGAAAAACATTGCCTGGTCCAACGAATCCCGGGTCCTGTTGCGTCATGCTGATGGCAGAGTCAGGATTTGGCATAAGCAGCATGAGTCCATGGCCCCATCCAGCCTGGTGTCAACGGTACATGCTGGTGACGGTGGTGTAATGGTGTGGGGAATGTTTTCCTGGCACACGTTAGGTCCCTTGATACCAATTGAGCAACGTTTCCATGCCCCGAATAATTCAGGCTGTTCTGGAGGCAAAGGGGGGTCTGACCCAATGCTAGATGGGTGTACCTAATAAACTGGCCACTGAGTTTATATTCACAAAAGCCTTTGGTTATTGTAAATAAGCATCTGTTCTTCATTGACCTGCCTGGTAAAGTAAAGGTTTAATTAAAATCAATTTCAAATCAATTTCATTATTTCATTATTTAAATCTTGTGAAGAGAACTATTTTCCTGACAGCTTTTCCCCTAGGCAGCATAGGTGCCACAAAGCGGTACCCTTACCTTATTAATGCTGGCACACAGTATTTGAATTTTGGAACTTGATCTTCATAGATGTTGTTTAATGGAGATGCAATTCATTTTTCTGAATGAGGTTTTTTCTTTTTTTGTTCGCCAACCCCTCCATTTTTCTGACTCACATATCCTTCCTCTAAATGTTTGTCCTTATGTTATCCACTGTACATCCCCCCATCCTCCACTCATTCTCATTCCCCCTCTCTCTCTCTCTCTCTCTCTCTCCCCAGGTCTTGGCCTGGCCTCCATGGTGATAGTGTTCTTCTGTAACACCTACTACATTATGATCCTGGTGTGGGGCCTGTACTTCCTGCTTCACTCCTTCACCAACCCGTTACCCTGGGCTACCTGCGGACACCCCTGGAACACCCTCAACTGCACCGAAAACTTCCGCCGGGCTTGCCACAACCGCAGCGCCCTGCCTCTCCTCTCCTCCACCCCCGATCCCTCTAACCCCACCTCCCTCCTCTCGTCCATGGTATCCTCCCCACTCAACCTCTCATCCTCTACTCTGCTCCTCTTCAACGGCAGCTGCGTGGAACCAGAGGGCATGCGCTCGCCAGTCATTGAGTTCTGGGAGTAAGTGATCTGTGGTCTGTTGTGTTGGGTTGGTCATAGGGCTGACTACCTAACCATAGGTTATTGGTTGTCTATCTGTCCATTCTTTTCATCTGACCTTTCTCTCTCTCTCCCTCTCTCTCTCTCTCTCTCTTTCTCTCTCTCTGTGTGTGTCAGGCGTAAGGTGCTGCGTCTCTCTGGTGGTCTGGATGAGCCTGGTGACATCAGCTCTCACATGGTCCTCTGTCTGATCGCCACCTGGGTTATTGTTTACTTCTGCATCTGGAAGGGAGTCAAAGGCACAGGCAAGGTCAGTGAACGTGTGTGTGTGTGTGTGTGTATGTGTGTGTGTGTGTGTGTGTGTGTGTGTGTGTGTGTGGGTGTAAGGATATGTCTCGTGCTTTGCTTAGCTTAAGTTAAGGTAAGATACAGGGTTTTTTCAGCATAGAAAAGTATTTTTGGTCCAAACAGTATAAAAACAAAACATGTAGCTACATTAACAAGAATGGAATCTCTGTGTTCTTGTGAGTGTAGCTTTAGAGCTTTGTCCATTCTCCACTTTGCCCTCTGACCCCAAAGCAGCTTTAGTACAGATCATAATGTCTAGACTGACAAATATAATCAGACACACTTATAAGCACACATGTAAAATCAACTAATACAGTGAGGGAAAAAAGTATTTGATCCCCTGCTGATTTTGTACGTTTGCCCACTGACAAAGACATTATCAGTCTAAAATTTTAATGGTAGGTTTATTTGAACAGTGAGAGACAGAATAACAACAAACAAATCCTGAAAAACGCATGTCAAAAATGTTATAAATTTATTTGCATTTTAATGAGGGAAATAAGTATTTGACCCCCTCTCAATCAGAAAGATTTCTGGCTCCCAGGTGTCTTTTATACAGGTAACGAGCTGAGATTAGGAGCACACTCTTAAAGGGAGTGCTCCTAATCTCAGTTTGTTACCTGTACAAAAGACACCTGTCCACAGAAGCAATCAATCAATCAGATTCCAAACTCTCCACCATGGCCAAGACCAAAGAGCTCTCCAAGGATGTCATGGACAAGATTGTAGACCTACACAAGGCTGGAATGGGCTACAAGACCATCGCCAAGCAGCTTGGTGAGAAGGTGACAGCAGTTGGTGCGATTATTCGCAAATGGAAGAAACACTAAAGACCTGTCAATCTCCCTCGGCCTGGGGCTCCATGCAAGATTTCACCTCGTGGAATTGCAATGATCATGAGAATGGTGAGGAATCAGCCCAGAACTACACGGGAGGATCTTGTCAATGATCTCAAGGCAGCTGGGACCATGGTCACCAAGAAAACAATTGGTAACACACTACGCCGTGAAGGACTGAAATCCTGCAGCGCCCGCAAAGTCCCCCTGCTCAAGAAAGCACATATACAGGCCCGTCTGAAGTTTGCCAATGAACATCTGAATGATTCAGAGGAGAACTGGGTGAAAGTGTTGTGGTCAGATGAGACCAAAATGGAGCTCTTTGGCATCAACTCAACTCGCCGTGTTTGGAGGAGGAGGAATGCTGCCTATGACCCCAAGAACACCATCCCCACCGTCAAACATGGAGGTGGAAACATTATGCTTTGGGGGTGTTTTTCTGCTAAGGGGACAGGACAATTTCACCGCATCAAAGGGACGATGGACGAGGCCATGTACCGTCAAATCTTGGGTGAGAACCTCCTTCCCTCAGCCAGGGCATTGAAAATGGGTCGTGGATGGGTATTCCAGCATGACAATGACCCAAAACACACGGCCAAGGCAACAAAGGTGTGGCTCAAGAAGAAGCACATTAAGGTCCTGGAGTGGCCTAGCCAGTCTCCAGACATTAATCCCATAGAAAATCTGTGGAGGGAGCTGAAGGGTCAAGTTGCCAAACGTCAGCCTCGAAACCTTAATGACTTGGAGAAGATCTGCAAAAGAGGAGTGGGACAAAATCCCTCCTGAGATGTGTGCAAACCTGGTGGCCAATTACAAGAAACATCTGACCAACAAGGGTTTTGCTACCAAGTACTAAGTAATGTTTTGCAGAGGGGTCAAATACTTATTTCCCTCATTAAAATGCAAATCAATTTATAAAATTTTTGACATGTGTTTTTCTGGATTTTGTTGTTGTTATTCTGTCTCTCACTGTTCAAATAAACCTACCATTAAAATTATAGACTGATCATGTATTTGTCAGTGGGCAAACGTACAAAATCAGCAGGGGATCAAATACTTTTTTCCCTCACTGTATGTGTGACTGGAAAAACACTCCACATTCTCATGCTTTGAGTGCATTCTCAGAGGACGTTCTCTTGAGTACGTTCTTGTGAGGACGAGAGTGTGGAGAATGCATAAAACATTACATTTGAGAAGCACTCGCATTCCCCCTACTGTATTACCTCCCGCTGCACCTCCCCATTCACTGAACCTTCTTCCAGCGAGGTTAATGGCAACAAGAGCGACAAAACAAGATACAGTGTATTCGGAAAGTATTCAGACCCCTTGACTTTTTCCAAATGTTGTTACGTTACAGCCTTATTCCAAAATGGATTAAAATAATAATAATGTCCTCATCAATCTACACACAATACCCCATAATGACAAAGCAAAAACAGGTTTTTAGAATTTTTTGCAAATTTATAAAAAACAACAACCCTGAAATATCACATTTAAATAAGTATTCAGACCCTTTACTCAGTACTTTGTTGAAGCACCTTTGGCAGCGATTACAGCCTCAAGTCTTCTTGGGTATGATGCTACAAGCTTGGCACACCTGTATTTGGGGAGTTTCTCCCATTCTTCTCTGCAGATCCTCTCCAGCTCTGTCAGGTTGGATGGGGAGCGTCGCTGCACAGCTATTTTCAGGTCTCTCCAGAGATGTTAGATTGGGTTCAAGTCCGGGCTCTGGCTGGGCCACTCAATGACATTCAGAGACTTGTCCCGAAGCCACTCCTGCATTATCTTGGCTGTGTGCTTAGGGTTGTTGTCCTGTCGGCAGGTGAACCTTTTCCCCAGTCTGAGGTCCTGAGCGCTATGGAGCATGTTGCTGCCACCACCATGCTTCACCGTAAGGGTGGTGGCAAGTTTCCGCCAGACGTAACGCTTGGCATTCAGGCCAAAGAGTTCAATCTTGGTTTCATCAGACCAGAGAATCTTGTTTCTCATGGTCTGAGAGTCCTTTACGTGCCTTTTGGCAAACTCCAAGCGGGCTGTCATGTGCCTTTTACTGAGGAGTGGCTTCCGTCTGGCCACTCTACCATAAAGGCCTGATTGGTGGGGTGCTGCAGAGATGATTGTCCTTCTGGAAGGTTCTCCCATTTCCACAGAGGAACTCTGGAGCTCTGTCAGAGTGACCATCGGGTTCTTGGTCACCTCCCTGACCAAGATCCTTCTCCCCCCGATTGCTCAGTTTGGCCGGGCGGCCAGCTCTAGGAGGAGTCTTGGTGGTTCCAAACTTTTTCCATTCAATAATGATTGAGACCACTGTGTTCTTGGGGACCTTCAATGCTGCAGAAATGTTTTGGTACACTTTCCCAGAAGAGCTGTATGGACAATTCCTTCGACCTCATGGCTTGGTTTTGCTCTGACATGCACTGTCAACTGTGGGACCTTATATAGACTGGTGTGTGCCTTTCCAAATCATGTCCAATCAACTGAATATACCACAGGTGGACTCCAATCAAGTTGTAGAAACATTTCAAGGATGATCAATGCACCTGAGCTCAATTTCAAGTCTCATAGCAAAGGGCCTGAATACTTATGTAAATAAGGTATTTCTGTTTTTTATTTTTGCACACAAAAAATATAATCTGTTTTCGCTTTGTCATTATGGGGTATTGTGTGTATATTGATGAGGAAACTGTTTGTTTATTTAATCCATTTTAGAATAAGGCTGTAACGTAACAAAATGTGGGAAAAGTCAAGGGGTCTGAATACTTTCCGAATGCATTGTATACCAGTGTTTCCGCTGCATTCATTTTGCTGTGGGGCTGTGCCACGGCAGAATCATTGCCGCCACGCAACAAAAAAAATATAGAACATGAACAAATATTTCTGCTGAGGCGCATTTTGAAGATGCTAGAACATTCCACGTGTACTTTTCCTCTGCAAACAAAACAAGTAATTAATAGAAAAATCTAACAACCCCATAGTAGAATAGTTTATTTACCTAGTCGGCTTGTTGTTGTGTTCTATGCTAGATAAATATTCCTCTTGTGGCGCATTCATGTTATAGATGTGGTCCTCTGTAGCTCAGCTGGTAGAGCACGGCGCTTGTAACGCCAAGGTAGTGGGTTCGATCCCCGGGACCACCCATACACAAAAAATGTATGCACGCATGACTGTAAGTCGCTTTGGATAAAAGCGTCTGCTAAATGGCATATTATTATATTATATTATACAGTGGCTTGCGAAAGTATTCACCCCCCCTTGGCATTTTTCCTATTTTGTTGCCTTACAACCTGGAATTAAAATTGATTTTTGGGGGGTTTGTATCATTTGATTTACACAACATGCCTACCACTTTGAAGATGGAAAATATTTTTTGGGGTGAAAAAAACAAGACAAAAAAACAGAAAACTTGAGCGTGCATAACTATTCACCCCCCCCCCAAAGTCAATACTTTGTATAGCCACCTTTTGCAGCAATTACAGCTGCAAGTCTCTTGGGGTATGTCTCTATAAGCTTGGCACATCTAGGCACTGGGATTTTTGCCCATTCTTCAAGGCAAAACTGCTCCAGCTCCTTCAAGTTGGATGGGTTCCGCTGGTGTACAGCAATCTTTATGTCATACCACATATTCTCAATTGGATTGAGGTCTGGGCTTTGACTAGGCCATTCCAAGACATTTAAATGTTTCCCCTTAAACCACTTGAGTGTTGCTTTAGCAGTATGCGTAGGGTCATTGTCCTGCTGGAAGGTGAACCTCCGTCCCAGTCTAAAATCTCTGGAAGACTGAAACAGGTTTCCCTCAAGAATTTCCCTGTATTTAGCGCCATCCATCATTCCTTCAATTCTGACCAGTTTCCCAGTCCCTGCCGATGAAAAACATCCCCACAGCATGATGCTGCCACCACCATGCTTCACTGTGTGGATGGTGTTCTCGGGGTGATGAGAGTTGTTGGGTTTGCGCCAGACATAGCGTTTTCCTTGATGGCCAAAAAGCTTAATTTTAGTCTCATCTGACCAGAGTACCTTCTTCCATGTGTTTGGGGAGTCTCCCACATGCCTTTTGGCGAACACCAAACTTGTTTGCTTATTTCTTTCTTTAAGCGATGGCTTTTTTCTGGCCACTGTGTAGTGTACGGCTTAAAGTGGTCCTATGGACAGATACTCCAATCTCCGCTGTGGAGCTTTGCAGCTCCTTCAGGGTTATCTTTGGTCTCTTTGTTGCCTCTCTGATTAATGCCCTCCTTGCCTGGTCCGTGAGTTTTGGTGGGCGGCCCTCTCTTGGCAGGTATGTTGTGGTGCCATATTCTTTCCATTTTTTAATAATGGATTTAATGGTGCTCCGTGAGATGTTCAAAGTTTTGGATATTTTTTTATAACCCAACCCTGATCTGTACTTCTCCACAACTTTGTCCCTGACCTGTTTGGAGAGCTCCTTGGTCTTCATGGTGCAGCTTGCATGGTGGTGCTGCAGACTCTGGGGCCTTTCCGAACAGGTGTATATATACTGAGATCATGTGACAGATCATGTGACACTTAGATTGCACACAGGTGGACTTTATTTAACTAATTATGTGACTTCTGAAGGTAATTGGTTGCACCAGATCTTATTTAGGGGCTTCATAGCAAAGGGGGTGAATACATATGCACGCACCACTTTTCAGTTTTTTATGTTTAATAATTTTTTGAAACAAGTTACTTTTTTCATTCCACTTCACCAATTTGGACTATTTTGTGTATGTCTATTACATGAAATCCAAATAAAAATCCATTTAAATTACAGGTTGTAATGCAACAAAATAGGAAAAACACCAAGAGGGATGAATACTTTTGCAAGGCACTGTATGTGCCATACGGAAGGAAACATGCATTCTGACAAGCAGTCAATGCACAACAAAACAGCAGTTTTAATGGCTTTTGTTAAAAAAAGGGGAATCCCAGCTTTCCATTCCTACTTTATTTATTTCTCAACTCCTAAATATGCGCAAACTGCGCAATTTTAAACCCAGGGTTTTTAGCAGAAGCATGGTTAAGCACGTTACCACTCCGCAATTAGTAATGATTAGCCCAATAGGGTAAATGCAGATAGGCAACCCCATGCTTCAGCCTATTTATTTACACTTTGCTGCATCAGTTGAGCTAAAGGTGATCATGTTTATTGCTAATAGCATATCTGATAATATGGACCATGCGTAGGCTATATACTGTACATGGCCCATTATGTTAAAAACATTTTAACAAATAATTTTACCAATGTGTTATTGGGCTAATTTCTGGAGGTGGACATTATATTTTAGATGGTGTCAGCATACTTATTTTCCTTCATTTTGGAGTAGAATGTCCTTTTAAAAAGTCACCAGAACTGAGCTCCTCAGTACTTCTACATAAGAATTATAGGAGGGACCTCTCCCCCCTCCCCCCTCCCCCTTCAACCCCACTCCGCGACCTTTTCCCCCCACTGCTACACATTTTTACAGAGGAAACACTGCTGTATACACAAAGCAATCATTTTACTTCATAATTATCAGCTAGCTATATGTGAATCGTAATAATCTAGCTAGCCAGCTAGTTAAACAGGCAAAAATGACCTACAAATAGTGTTATGCAAGGTAGATATCAATTTTTCTAGGGTAGCTAGCTACCAATTATTCGTGGCTAGCTAGTTGGCCAGTTAGCCCTATTGACTTACTATGATGGACTTACCCATTCACTGAACCTTCTTCCAGCCAGGACAAGATGTAAATTCTTCGTGGGTAGCTAGCTAGCTAATAATACTTTGTGGCTATCTGGCTAGCTAACAGTAGTAGCTAGCCAGTTAGCCCTATTGACATACTATTGGCTTGCGATCTACGTACACTACAGTGGGTATTGTAGGCAGGTAAACATGGCAAAATTAACACAGCATGTATTTATTAACTTATCAAAATAAAATATTGTAGTCAGGCAACATATCAGATGTGAATGGGCAACATCTCATTCTGATGTCAGTTTATTTTCTCTTGCTTCAGTTCAAATAATAATAGCCACCATTGATTTCAATACATTTGCAAATACTTTCTGTAAATACTTTCCAATGAAGCTTGCATCGATGCATGCTTCAAAATATGTACAAACGGAGTATGCAATCGAGAAGTACCCCCTTCGTGCTCCGTTTCGCTTACTTTGATTTGGACTCAATCCAAATGCCCGGAGCACGGTAGTATGCATTTTGACAAACACCCACAGTCTCAACTTGGAGCGGCTTTGTTTCCCAGGCATAGCTCAAATAATATCTAGTAGGAGAGGCTGTGTGTGTGGGCATAATGTGCATGTGGGTAGGCCTACTGTATGTAAGCATGTTTGTTTATGTGGTTTTATGTATCTGTACATATAATTGTGTCTATGTAGGTATGCATACGTGCTTAGCTTATGTGTTCCACAGTAATAGCCAAAGGTCACAGAGCAGGGTGAAAACAAGGAGGGTAATTGAGCCGGCCACTTAAGCCGATTAGTAACTTTCCCCTCCGTGTGCATTTGAGGGCCGGGGGGCGGGTAGGGGGGGTCCCTGCAGATCAAGGCAAATATGTTCATTTTTTACTCAACTTTATTAAATACGGTTAGGAGGCTCTAACACGAGATTACCAAAGGATACCGGGAAATCGCTTTCTCAGCAAAACCTCACAGCCCTAGCCTAGTTCCAAATCGGCATATGTGCTTCAGGGAAGAGAACAGAGCTGTCAAGTAGAACAGAGCCATGAAGGAGTGACTGCTCAGCTGCAGTGTCCCTGTAAAACCAAGGAGTTATTATTTAACTGTGCGTGCATGTTGGTGTTCATGCTATGTTTCCTTCCCTATAGGTAGTGTACTTCACAGCTCTGTTCCCTTCCCTATAGGTAGTGTACTTCACAGCTCTGTTCCCTTCCCTGTATGTAGTGTACTTCACAGCTCTGTTTCCTTCCCTGTAGGTAGTGTACTTCACAGCTCTGTTCCCTTCCCTGTAGGTAGTGTACTTCACAGCTCTGTTTCCTTCCCTGTAGGTAGTGTACTTCACAGCTCTGTTTCCTTCCCTGTAGGTAGTGTACTTCACAGCTCTGTTCCCTTCCCTTTAGGTAGTGTACTTCACAGCTCTGTTCCCTTCCCTTTAGGTAGTGTACTTCACAGCTCTGTTCCCTTCCCTGTAGGTAGTGTACTTCACAGCTCTGTTCCCTTCCCTTTAGGTAGTGTACTTCACAGCTCTGTTCCCTTCCCTGTAGGTAGTGTACTTCACAGCTCTATTCCCTTACCTGGTCCTGGTGGTTCTGTTGGCCCATGGTGTAACCTTACCTGGAGCGCTGGATGGGATTGTGTACTACCTGAAACCAGACTGGTCCAAACTCTGGGAAGCCCAGGTATGGTGTGTACAGTACAAACAGTATGTGTTGGTATGTGCATATGTGTTGCACAGGGATATGCAAAGATTATTTTAACATAAATATTAATGTTGTGTTCCTAGGTGTGGATCGATGCTGGCACTCAGATCTTCTTCTCCTATGCTATTGGTCTGGGTGCTTTAACTGCCCTGGGCAGCTACAACCGCTTCCACAACAACTGCTACCAGTAAGTTTGACAAAAAAGCACAGCTAGACCAAAAAAAACACATCAACCACTGCTACCAAACATGACCACAAATTCGATCCCCAAAAAAACTGCAAGCATAATTAGTTATTGGTTATGCATCTTTATTTTTAGTAGGCTAAAATGTAAGAGAGAAAAAAGCATTATCTTGAACTTCCATTGTTCTCCCAAGAGTGTCTGAGTATAACATCTAAATAATCAGAGTGAGTCAGCTCCCTCAATAGTCCCACTGCTGCAGCAGGTCTGGGTTGACTGGCTCAGATGCTTCTAGCATGTGTTTAGCCTAAACTGACTCAGAAATGTAAACAAACCCAACTTCCTAAAATGGCAGTTTTCTGGACGTTGCCAATAATAGGGATGCCTTTTAATAGATGCCAAGTCTCGATACTAACGTTAGGCCTTAGCAGGAATTTATGGAATGTCCATTTAGTATCCTTTCAATGGCTATTTTCTATTCTCTTTTTTTAAACCTTAGTTAGAAATGTACATAATAATAAAAAATTATGCAGTCTCAGTTATGAAGGTATTCATGTCAGCTAGTCATGGCCCTCTGATGTAGGCTAGATGATAACCATAAACTGTAAATGAGGGTAAACTGAGAGTATGAGAGAGTTTGAGTTTTGGTTTGGTTTGTAGGCCTAGTTGATGACTGAGCTGATGAAACAATGCTTCATCATCAGAGACCAATCAGCACATTCACCTCTTGTCCACCAATCAGCACGTTCACCTCCTGTCCTCACAGCTTTACAGGATCTCATTAACTTGTGTTTCTCAATGGTTGTCTTGAATGAACACTTAACACTTCATCCATCTATCTCTTTGTTGTGCTATTTGACCACAAATTACTCTCAACATACAGTAGCCATGAACTAAATCATCAAATCAAATTGTATTTGTCACATACACGTGTTTAGCAGATGTTATTGCGGGAGTTGCGAAATGCTTTTGCTTCTAGCTCCGACAGTGCAGTAATATCTAACAATTTCACAACATATAACCAATACACACAAATAAATCTAAGTAAGGAATGGAATTTAAGAATATAACATATATGGACAAGCGATGACAGCAATGACAGAGCGGCATGGACTAAGATACAGTAGAATATTATAGAATACAGTATATACATATGAGATGAGTAATGCAAGATATGTAAACATTATTAAAGTGACTAGTGTTCCATTTCTTAAAGTGGCCAGTGATTTCAATAGGCAGCAACAGCCTCTAATGTGCTAGTGATGGCTATTTAACAGTCTGATGGCCTTGAGATAGAAGCTGTTTTTCATTCTCTTGGTCCCAGCTTTGATGCACCTGTACTGACCTCGCCTTCTGGATGATAGCGGGGTGAACAGGCAGTGGCTTGGGTGGTTGATGTCCTTGATGATCTTTTTGGCCTTCCTGTGACATTGGGTGCTGTAGGTGTCCTGGAGGGCGGGTAGTTTGCCCCCGGTAATGCGTTCGGCAGACCGCACCACCCTCTGGAGAGCCCTGTGGTTGCGGGCGGTGCAGTTGTCGTACCAGGCGGTGATACAGCCCGACAGGATGCTCTCAATTGTGCATCTGTAAAAGTTTGTGAGTTTTTTTACAATTTATTTTTTTATTTCACCTTTATTTAACCAGGTAAGCCAGTTGAGAACAAGTTCTCATTTACAACTGCGACCTGGCCAAGATAAAGCAAAGCAGTGCGATAAAAACAACAACAACACAGAGTTACATATGGAATAAACAAAACGTACAGTCAATAACACACAATAGAAAATATGTATACAGTGTGTGCAAATGTAGTAAGTTATGGAGGTAAGGCAATAAATAGGCCATAGTGCAAAATAATGACAATTTAGTATTAACACTGAAGTGATAGATGTGCAGAAGATGATGTGCAAATAGAGATACTGGGGTGCAAATGAGCAAAATAAATAACAATATGGGGATGAGGTAGTTGGGTGGGCTAATTACAGATGGGCTGTGTACAGGTGCAGTGATCAGTAAGCTGCTCTGACAACTGATGCTTAAAGTTAGTGAGGGAGATAAGTGTCTCCAGCTTCAGAGATTTTTGCAGTTCGTTCCAGTCATTGGCAGCAGAGAACTGGAAGGAATGGCAGCCAAAGGAGGTGTTGGCTTTGTGGATGACCAGTGAGATATACCTGCTGGAGCGCATACTACGGGTGGGTGTTGCAATGGTGACCAATGAGCTAAGATAAGGCTGGGATTTGCCTAGCAGTGATTTATAGATGACCTGGAGCCAGTGGGTTTGGCGACAAATATGTAGTGAGGGCCAGCCAACGAGAGCGTACAGGTCACAATGGTGGGTAGTATATGGGGCTTTGGTGACAAAACGGATGGCACTGTGATAGACTACATCCAATTTGCTGAGTAGAGTGTTGGAGGCTATTTTGTAAATGACATCGCCGAAGTCAAGGATCGGTAGGATAGTCAGTTTTACGAGGGCATCTTTAGCAGCATGAGAGAAGGAGGCTTTGTTGCGAAATAGGAAGCCGATTCTAGATTTAACTTTGGATTGGAGATGCTTAATGTGAGTCTGGAAGGAGAGTTTACGGTCTAACCAGACACCTAGGTATTTGTAGTTGTCCACATATTCTATGTCAGACCCGCCGAGAGTAGTGATTCTAGTCGGGCGGGCGGGTGCAAGCAGCGTTCGATTGAAGAGCATGCATTTAGTTTTACTAGCGTTTAAGAGCAGTTGGAGGCTACGGAAGGTGTGTTGTATGGCATTGAAGCTTGTTTGGAGGTTTGTTAACACAGTGTCCAATGAAGGGCCAGATGTATACAAAATGGTGTCGTCTGCATAGAGGTGGATCTGAGAGTCACCAGCAGCAAGAGCAACATCATTGATATACACAGAGAAAAGAGTCGGCCCGAGAATTGAACCCTGTGGCACCCCCATAGAGACTGCCAGAGGTCCAGACAACAGGCCCTCCGATTTGACACATTGAACTCTATCTGAGAAGTAGTTGGTGAACCAGGCGAGGCAGTCATTTGAGAAACCAAGGCTATTTAGTCTGCCAATAAGAATGCGGTGGGCAAGTTGCAGCGGAGGGTGCAGAGCTGGTGGCCGGGGTAGGGGTAGCCAGGTGGAAAGCATGGCCAGCCGTAGCAAAATGCTTGTTGAAATTCTCGATTATCGTAGATTTATCGGTGGTGACAGTGTTTCCTAGCCTCAGTGCAGTGGGCAGCTGGGAGGAGGTGCTCTTATTCTCCATGGACTTTACAGTGTCCCAAAACGTTTTGGAGTTAGTGCTACAGGATGCACATTTCTGTTTGAAAAAGCTAGCCTTTGCTTTCCTAACTGATTGTGTATATTGGTTCCTGAATTCCCTGAAAAGTTTTGATGCTAATGCAGTACGCCACAGGATGTTTTTGTGCTGGTCAAGGGCAGTCAAGTCTGTTCTTAGTTCTGAATTTTTTGAACGGGGCATGCTTATTTAAGATGGAGAGGAAAGCACTTTTAAAGAACAACCAGGCATCCTCTACTGACAGAATGAGGTCAATATCCATCCAAGATACCCGGGCCAGGTCAATTAGAAAGGCCTGCTCGCTAAAGTGTTTTAGGGAGCGTTTGACAGTGATGAGGGGTGGTTGTTTGACCGCGGACCCATTACGGACGCAGGCAATCAGTCAGTGATCCTTGAGATCCTGTTTGAAGACAGCGGAGGTGTATTTAGAGGGTAAATTAGTCAGGATGATATCTATGAGGGTGCCCATGTTTACGGATTTAGGGTTGTACCTGGTAGGTTCCTTGATCATTTGTGTGAGATTGAGGGCATCTAGTTTAGATTGTAGGACAGCCGGGGTGTTAAGCATATCCCAGTTTAGGTCACCAAGCAGTACGAACTCTGAGGATAGATGGGGGGCAATCAATTCACATATGGTGTCCAGGGCACAGCTGGGGGCTGAGGGGGGTCTGTAGCAAGCGGCAACAGTGAGAGACTTATTTCTGGAAAGGTGGATTTTTAGAAGTAGAAGCTCAAACTGTTTGGGCACAGACCTGGATTTTAGGTGCCAAGCCAAATTTCTTCAGCCTCCTGAGGTTGAAGAGGCTCTGTTGCGCCTTCTTCACCACACTGTCTGCGTGGGTGGACCATTTCAGTTTGTCAGTGATGTGTACACCAAGGAACTTGAAGCTTTCCACCTTCTCCGCTGCGGTCCCGTCGATGTGGATGATGATTCCAAATGCATCCTGATGCTGACTGTTTGGATTGTTGTTGCATAAAGCAACAGCAATGCTACAAAGCTCAAGTATGCAGGTCATGTTGTTGTGTACACACTCCTGGTATAGCTGGCTCTTAATAAGGGCACAATGGGGCTTGTTGGTGGGACAGAGTTGGCAGGATTACTCAGTGTTATCTACAGGGAGGCTAATCCATCTCAGGGAGGATAGGACAGGGCTGTTTCTTCCCACATAAAAATATGCTACAGTTTACTATAGAATACTACAGTAGTTACTATAGAATTCCGTAGTATACTGTAGAATACTATACTAGACGTGTATTTCTTAATATAGAATGTTGTAGAATACTCCAGGCCTGGCCTTTCTTAAAGTATGGGTCGCGACCCAAAGTGGGTCACGGACCTGTTAATAGTGGGTCGCGACGTGTCAGAGTAAATGTATAATTATTTCATTAATTACTGGACTTGATTTGGCCAAGTGCAACTGCGCTCTCTGTTCAGTGCGCTCTCTGCTTAGCAGCGGTGCCTCTGCTCAGTTTGGCAGATGCGTGAGTTGGAGGGAGATGTGCGTGTACTTCGTGGTTTAGAATATATTTTTTATCGGCAGTTTTCTTGAAGATCACTCCGCGACCCCCACGCTGCAGCGCTGTCGTTCAGCAGCAGATGATGCGCTGAAAGCCACTGACTTGTCATTCCCACTCGCTATCATCGAATTGACTCAAGCTAGCCACCCGTTCTGACGGAGCTCAATCGTCATGAAACGCAAACACAGCGATAAGTTTCTCTCTCTTGATTTCATACAAACTTTGAGAAATAATGAGGAGCGCCCACAATGTGTTTTGTGCGGGGAAGTGCTTAGTAATGAGTCTCTCAAAACGAACAAATTAAAAACGACACGTCGTGACCAAACATCCACAGCATGACGGTAAACCTAGGGACTTCTTTCAGAACAGGGCAGAGTGCTTCAGGAAACAGTGCTTCCACAGTGGAAGAGTAAGTCAGCTAGCAAGGCATTGTTGTCATTTTATAACAGGTGATGATGGCACTGTAAGCAGAAATAAGAGAGTACTATCGCTCATAGTAGTTGATGTGTTTCTCTTTCAAACAATCCCCTTGTACACAGCTAATAGCTAGCTACCCTAACTAACAGTACAGATTAAAAATGATCAGGCCTACTGTACATATTACTGTAGAAATTATTGTTGAAAACAAGTCTAGGTTGGAACTGTTGCTGTTAAAATACAAGTAATACTTTTTATTCTGAACTGGAATAAACTGATTGAAGCAAGATACTTTTTGAGGCAAACACACTCACACAGTTCTGGGTTTCTCATCTACTGTACTAGTACAGCAGGAAGCGGTCTCCTGCCTGACTGAGAAAGCAGTAGATGTTCTGATCCAGTTTGGCACCAGATACCTATGCGAGTCAGGGTTCTCAACTCTGGCATACTTAAAAAACAAGTACAGAACAGACTCAAGGCCGTGGATGACCTCAGGGTTGCACTGTCAAAAACGGAGCCCAGAATAGACCTGCTTGTTGAAAACTTCAACCAGCCACACACCTCTCATTAGGATTGTGTGTGTGTGTTTGTTTTCTGGTCTACATCTGTGTGATGTGATCAGTTTATTCCAGTTCGTAATACAAATTATGTATTGTATTTTAACAGTCACAGTTCCAACCTAGACTTGTTTTCAACAATCATTTCTACAGTAATATGTACAGTAGGCCTGACCATTTTTCATCTGTACTGTTACTTATGGTTGGACTATCAGGGTTGCACTATCAAAAACTGAGCCTGTGTGTGTGTGTGTGTTCTGTTAGACATTTGTGTGATGTGATCAATCAGTTTATTCCTGTTCAGAATGAAAATGATTTCTTGTATTTTAACAGCAACAGTCCCAACCTATACAGATATGTAAGAGTGTTTTTAATGGGTAACAATAAACATGAATAGATTTCATTTCATTGTTATTAGTTTTTGTCTATATTGCATTTGTTTTAGGCTTAAGGGCAATGTAATATACCCATATTTACTTATAGTTGCATGTTTTCATAAGCTTGGGTCCCTGGAAAACACAGAATTTCTAATTTGGGTCCCAGGCTGAAGAGGTTTAAGAATCCCTGCAATAGTAAATAGTACTATAGTAAAATGTCTGCAAAAACACTACACTTTTTTAACTATAGTAAATACTACAGTAATTCATTTGCATATACCCTGCCCATTCCCCTCCCCCATATCCCAATTTGTGTCACACATACACTACCGGTCAAAAGTTTGGACACGTACTCATTCAAGGGTTTTTCTTTATTTTTACTATTTTTTACCTTGTAGAATAGTAGTGAAGACATCTAAACTATGAAATAACACATATGGAATCATGTAGTAACCAAAAAAGTGTTAAACAAATCAAAATATATTTTATATTTGAGATTCTTCTAATAGCCACCCTTTGCCTTGATGAAAGCTTTGCACGCTCTTGGAATTCTCTCAACCAGCTTCACCTGGAATGCTTTTCCAACAGTCTTGAAGGAGTTCCCACATATGCTGAGCACTTGTTGGCTGCTTTTCCTTCACTGCGGTACGACTCATCCCAACCCATCTCAATTTGGTTGAGGTCGGGGGATTGTGGAGGCCAGGTCATCTGATGCAGCACTCCATCACTCTCCTTCTTGGTAAAATAGCCCTTACACAGCCTGGAGGTGTGTTGTGTCATTGTCCTGTTGAAAAATAAATGATAGTCCCACTAAGCCCAAACCAGATGGGTTGGCGTATCGCTGCAGAATGCTGTGGTAGCCATGCTGGTTAAGTGTGCCTTGAATTCTAAATAAATCACAGACAGTGTCACCAGCAAAGCACCCCCACACCATAACAACTCCTCCTCCATGCTTTACGGTGGGAAATACACATGCGGAGATCATCCGTTCACCCACACCGCGTCTCACAAAGACACGGCGGTTGGAACCAAAAATCTCCAATTTGGACTCCAGACCAAAGGACACATTTCCACTGGTCTGATGTCCATTGCTTGTGTTTCTTGGCCCTAGCAAGTCTCTTCTTATTATTGGTGTCCTTTAGTAGTGGTTTCTTTGCAGCAATTCGACCATGAAGGCCTGATTCACACAGTCTCCTCTGAACAGTTGATGTTGAGATGTGTCTGTTACTTGAACTCTGTGAAGCATTTATTTGGCCTGCCATTCCTGTGGCGGTCCTTATGAGAGCCAGTTTCATCATAGCGCTTGATGGTTTTTGTGACTGCACTTGAAGAAACTTTCAAAATTCTTAATTTTCCGGATTGACTGACCTTCATGTCTTAAAGTAATGATGCACTGTCGTTTGTCTTTGCTTATTTGAGCTGTTCTTGCCATAATATGGACTTGGTCTTTTACCAAATATGGCTATCTTCTGTATACTACCCCCCCTTCCTTGTCACAACACAACTGATTGGCTCAAACGCATTAAGAAGGAAAGAAATTCCACAAATTAACTTTTTAAGAAAGCACACCTGTTAATTGAAATGCATTCCAGGTGACTACCTCATTAAGCTGGTTGAGAGAATGCCAAGATTGTGCAAAGCTGTCATCAAGGCAAAGGTTGGCTATTTGAAGAATCTCAAATATAAAATATATTTATGATTTTTTAAACACTTTTTTGGTTACTACATGATTCCATA
Organism: Coregonus clupeaformis; assembly: GCF_020615455.1. Taxonomy (NCBI): domain Eukaryota; kingdom Metazoa; phylum Chordata; class Actinopteri; order Salmoniformes; family Salmonidae; genus Coregonus; species Coregonus clupeaformis. Next base: position 44,988,358 of record NC_059221.1, on the reverse strand, counting down.
TGTGTTATTTCATAGTTTTGATGTCTTCACTATGTATCTACAATGTAGAAAATAGTTTTAAAAAATAAAGATAAACCCTTGAATGAGTAGGTGTTCTAAAACTTTTGACCGGTAGTGTAAGTGAGAAACCGACATGCCAAGTATAGACCATATTGTGTTCCATACAGGTTATAGAAAAGAGCAGAAGCTCTGAACTATCTGTTCAGACCCCAGTCCTACCTACAGGTTATGGACAATTTGCTATTTTAGTATTTTTCCAATAGGTTTCCTCAAAAGGTAAGCCTCCACTTCTATGTCAAAGATAATACAACTAAAATACTACAGTAATGTCAGCAGAAACACTGCAGTAAATACTACAGTATATTACAGTCCGCAAAAACACTGCAGTAAATAGTACAGTATATTACAGTCCGCAAAAACACTACAGTAAGTACTACGGTATACTACAAGCCGCAAAAACACTATTTTAATTACTATAGTATATACTACAGTTTTCTTTCACTACAGTATTTATACTATAGTTACCTGTAAATACTACAGTATACTACAGTAAATACTACAGGAAAGTCCGCAAAAACACTACAGTGAATACTATAGTGTATAAATATAGTAATACTACAGTGTTTAGACCATAGTATAATATAATATTTTTTATCCTAGTCTTTTAAAGTAGCTCATTTGCTCTTGTGGCTCTAGAGTCGATATCCAAATTACACCGACAACACAGCAGCTATCAGAGAAAAGCCTATTGATCCTCCTGTCTATTTCTCTCTTTCGCTCTCTCCCCTTCAAGTCCTTCAATCTATTTTAGCCTCCAGCTTTCATCCCATACTTCTCTTTTCTAGTCTCACTCATCTTCTCACTATTACTCGTTCACTATTATTACATCTTTCACTTTCTCTTCATGTCGTTGCCTATTTAATCGTTTGTCTGTCTGTCTGTGTGTATGTGTTTGTGTATGTGTTTGTGTGTGTGTGTGTGTGTGTGTGTGTGTGTGTGTGTGTTTTTGTCGGTGTGTTTGCTTGATATCAATACCATGTCTTCCTGCTTTTGCAGTCTTTAATATTAAAGTCTCTCTGTCTCTGTCTCTCGCTCTCTCTCTCTCTCTCTCTCTCTCTCTCTCTCTCTCTCTCTCTCTCTCTCTCTCTCTCTCTCTCTCTCTCTCTCTCTCTCTCTCTCTCTCTCTCTCTCTCTCTCTCTCTCTCTCTCTCTCTCTCTCTCTCTCTCTTTCGCTCTCTCTGCAGAGATGCGTTTGTTCTAGCCATGATCAACAGTGGGACTAGTTTCTTTGCCGGGTTTGTGGTGTTCTCAGTGCTGGGCTTCATGGCTGCAGAGCAGGGGGTCGACATCAGCAAGGTGGCCGAGAGTGGTAAGTACAGAGATCCCTAAAACATTACTACCCCTGTACCTCATCCAGGTGGCTGGTGGATGGCAAAATTTTACCAGCCACTAAAATGTTTGCCAGCCACATTTTTTTCAGATTTGTTTTTAATTATGAAGATAAATGCACACTCAAATATATATATATATATATATATATATATATATATATATATATATATATATATATATATATATATATATATATTTACATGTGGGCTTTGGATTGAAAATTAAAAACAGTTCCCAAATACTATGTGACCACCCACCAATGTGGCTGCTAAGAATAGATATTCTATCAGCAAATGGCAAAATCTACCAGCATTTGGCTGGTGTTAATTTCCCACCCTGATTCATCCCTATGTCTTCACCCTCACTTTGACCTCATCGCCCTCACCCTGACCCCTACCTTATCCCTTTCAGCTTGTTATGACCTGATAAAACATCTTCCCTTCCCCTCTATCCACTCTTCCCCATTTGGTGTGCGAGAATGCTGAGTAACTCTGCCCCTCTCTTTTTCTCTCTCTCTCTCTCTCTCTCTCTCTCTCTCTCTCTCTCTCTCTCTCTCTCTCTCTCTCTCTCTCTCTCTCTCTCTCCAGGTCCAGGCCTGGCCTTCATAGCCTATCCCAAGGCTGTGACTCTGATGCCTATGGCTCCAGTCTGGGCAGCACTCTTCTTCTTCATGCTGCTTGTACTGGGCCTGGATAGCCAGGTATAGGACAATGCACATTCACAACACACAGATGGATTCTGACAGTTTATATCTGCGGTTCTATGACACATACTGTGCATTCACACACATAGCCACTTACCTTGACATAGTGGTGACATTTGAACTTGTCTAGTTGTATATCTAAGTAGTCCATCTTTGTTAGTCCCAGGGCCTGCAGCCATTGTTCCACAAGCACAGAGGCAGTCAATGAGCCTCTGTCTTCCTCACAGAGAGCATCTGTCCACTCTCCTCTCTGTTCATTCACTCCTTCTCTCTCTCCATCTCTCCTCTCTCTCTATCTCTCTCTCTCTCTACCCCATGACTATTCAAGGACACAAACAGCGCTGCTATAGAAGTAACTGTTGTTAGAGTATCAGAACATTTAATATTATCAGATATATTATAATCATTATGATGTGGCATAAAAGCATATCAAAGTATGTTAGCAGAACATGTATATCAGAGTAATCTCTCTTTCTCTGTCTCAGTTTGTTGGGGTGGAGGGCTTCGTCACAGGGGTCATGGACATGCTACCACCCAAATCTATGGCGGGCTCGCTGCGTCGCGAGGTTGTCGTGGCGATATGCTGCATCACCTGCTTTTTCATCGACCTCTCCATGGTAACAGAGGTAAGAGGGTCAGGAGAGGAGGAGAAGAGGAATTTGAAAACGGAATGGAGAAATGAAGAGAAGAAGGGTGGTGGACAGGAGGAGGGGTGAAAAGAGGACAGAAGGCAGTTATTTTGTAGTTATTATTAGATCACTGTTACAAGACAACATGAACTCTTCCCCACTTATTTTTCTTTCTTTCCACCCCACCGCTCTCTCTTTACTCATTCTCTCTCTTCCCCCTCCTCTCTCTCTCTCTCGCCCTCCATCTCTCTACTCTCTCTCTCTTCCCCCTCCTCTCTCTGTCTCTCTCTCTCGCCCTCCATCTCTCTACTCTCTCTCTCTTCCCCCTCCTCTCTCTGTCTCTCTCTCTCGCCCTCCATCTCTCTACTCTCTCTCTCTTCCCCCTCCTCTCTCTGTCTCTCTCTCTCGCCCTCCGTCTCTCTACTCTCTCTCTCTTTCCCCCTCATCTCTCTCGATCTCATTATCTCTCTCTATACTTTCTCGCTCGCTCTCTCTCCCCCTCTCTCTACTATCTCTCGCTTTCTCTCTCTCTCTTCCCTGCTCTCTCTCTCCCCCCTCCTCTCTCTCTCACTCTCTCTCCCCCTCTCTATACGCTCTCTCCCTCTCCCTCTACTCTCTCTCTCCCCCTCTCTCCCTACTATCTCTCTCCCCCTCCTCACTCTCTCTCTCTCTCTCTCTCGTTCTACTCTCTCTCCCCCTCCTCTCTCTCTCCCCCTCCTCTCTCTCGGTCTCTCTCTCTCCCTACTCTCTTTGTCTCTCTCAGGGAGGGATGTATGTGTTCCAGCTGTTTGACTACTACTCTGCCAGTGGGATCACTCTGCTCTGGCAGGCCTTCTGGGAGTGTGTGGTGGTGGCCTGGGTCTATGGTAAGGTGTGTGTGTGTGTGTGTGTGTGTGCAGAGGTTTGTTGTATGAGTGCCATCTCTGGGTTACTACTGGGACTGCATCAATGATTGGAGACATGGGAAATGTGGTGAGAGAGATGGATGGGCTGTACATGTTTGTGTGATTTTTGTGTAATGTGTGTCTGTCTGTCTGTCTGTCTGTCTGTCTGTCTGTCTGTCTGTCTGTCTGTCTGTCTTGGCTACCACACAAAGCTTATACAGAGAGAGACAGAAGAGGAGATGAAATATGTGTGATGGGCTCTAAAGTTAGTAATAGATTGTTAGTGAGATCTGGGACAGTCTAGCCTGTTTGTTTCTGCGTCAGTCAGCTTGTCCATGTCTTGCCAGACATCATGCGGGACCCAGAACACACAGACTGTTTGGCAGGGAAGTGACATGCAGAAAACAATTTGGCACCCAATCAACTCTGAGACCATACTCTACTCACAACCGTGTTCTCTCTCCATTCATGATTTACCACTTCTATCTCTCTCTCTCTTCTCTCTCTCTCTCTCTCTCTCTCTCTCTCTCTCTCTCTCTCTCTCTCTCTCTCTCTCTCTCTCTCTCTCTCTCTCTCTCTCTCTCTCTCTCTCTCTCTCTCTCTCTCTCTCTCTCACTCTATTCCCATGTCTCTCTGTCTCTGCCCCCTGTCTCTCTCCCCCTCTCTCTATCTCTCCTCTCGCTCTCCCTCTCTCTCCCTCTCTCTCTATCGCTCTTTCTCTCTATCCCTCTCTCTGTCTCTCTCTCTCTCAGGTGCAGATCGTTTCATGGATGATGTGGCTCGTATGATTGGCTACCGGCCGATGCCCTACATGAAGTGGTGCTGGTCCTACATCACACCCCTTGTTTGTGTGGTGAGTTAGCTCAGTGTGTGTCACACAGAGGAGACTGTTAAAGCACACACACCTCCAGAGCAAAGAAACTAGGGCCTACAGCCATGTAGATTTAGCATATTTGAGGGTATTTGGAATACCAGAGCATTTGTGCTGTGCTTCACTGATTCATGTAATTATGGCTTTGGGATTAAATCTTTTTAAATTGACTGTGTTGTTAACTGTTGTGTGTGTATAGGGAGTGTTCCTGTTCCACGTGGTGAACTACAAGCCCCTGACCTATAACTCGGTGTATACGTACCCCTGGTGGGGCGAGGCGCTGGGCTGGTGTCTGGCTCTCTCCTCCATGCTCTGCATCCCCATCACGGTCCTCTACAAACTACTGCGCTGCAAGGGATCCTTCACAGAGGTACGTGTCTGTGCACGTGTGTGTGTGTGTTTGTGCGTGTGTGTGTGTTTGTGCGTGTGTTTGTGTGTGTGTGTGTGTGTGTGTGTGTGTGTGTGAGTGAGACTGGCCTCACACTTCTATGCTGAGGTGTGAGCATACTGTTTTTGTGTCTGAGTAGGAACTGTGTTTCCCTGGTGACGTACCCCCTGCCTGCGTTGCCTCTGTGTGTGCCTGACTGTGCTCACTAAACTGTAACACGCTACTACGAATATGACTGTCACTGTCTGACTCATGGTGGTGAATGTGTGTAACTCGATCAATCCGACTGCTGAGTTGAAACTGTTTCCCACGTTAGCTCCTACCCTGCCCTGTTAATATGTGTCTGTGACTCTTGGTAGACTTTCACTCTATCACCCTCTCTCCATGCTTGACTCATTTCATTCAGTGATATTTACCCTTCTCTTCCTCTCTCTCGCCCTCCCTCCATCTATCTCTCTCTCCCTCCCTGTCTCCCCCTCCGTAGCGTTGGCAGCACCTGACCACTCCGGTGTGGGGTCGACACCACATGGAGTACCTGGCTCCTGAGTCTGAAGCCAAACTGCTGCCCCCTAATGGCCATACCAAGAACACCTTGCTGTTTGAGAGTGTCATCTGACCGTCTGAGCCCCACAGAATCCACCCCCTCCCCCTCCTTTCCCACTCAGAGCCCTCCGTCCCAAACACACACTCATGACCTTAATCACACACACTTACACACACACAGAAACCCATAAATGCACAGGAAGGCCACTCTGAAACCGATCAAACACACACACTGTACACACTGAACAGCCCTGGACCAATGGACCAAAGAAAAGATGGGACAAGAGCTCAAATACACAATCAATACAGGCTAACATTCCTTTTATTTTCCTCTACCTCTTTACCTCTCATCCTTCTCTCTCTCTCTCTCTCTCTCTCTCGCTCTCTCCGTCTTCTGCTCTGTGCCTCAGTGCTGTCCTTTTCTGTCTCGTCCTGTGATTGTGTTGTGATGTCGAACGCAGCTGCGATATCTTGTCCCCCCATCCCATCTCTCTATCGCCACTGTGTCTCTCCCTTTCTCCTGTGTGTGTGTGTGTGTGTGTGTGTGTGTGTGTGTGTGTGTGTGTGTGTCCCTTTCCTCCCTGTCTAATGGATTCTGTGGGGCGGTTCAGTGCTGCTGACCCAGTCTGTAGTAACCCAACATACCCTGTTGATGGTGCTGAATGAATATTACTGATCTCAAGCTGGTAAACACTTATCTGTCTACTGCAGATCTGACCGTGTGTGTGCACGTGTGCGTGCGTGTGTGTTGGTGTGCGTGTGCGTGCGTGTGTGTTGGTGTGCGTGTGCGTGTGTATGTGACTAAAGGTGAGAGGTACTGTGCTCTATGTTATCTGTGTCTGCCTTTGACTCTGAGCTCAACCTGTCACCTGACCGCTATTTCCTATCCTCACTCATCTGTCAAACTGTTAAGAAACTTCCCTCTGTAAATTGCAAAAAAAAACTACACAAAAACTAAGCACCACCACTTCCAGTGTAACTAACTAACTAACTAACTTAAGTGTCCTGAGTATTGTATGAGTCTGTGAATCAGTGTTAATATTGGGGAGGGGATTGTAATCAGTATTTCCACCTTGTGAGAGAGAGAGAAGCCTACCGATGGAGAGAGATCGAGAGGGAGGGAGGGAGAGAGAGAGAGGCCTACCGATGGAGAAAGAGAGCGAGGGAGAGGGAGGGAGAGAGAGAGAGAAGCCTACCGATGGAGAAAGAGAGGGAGGGAGAGAGAGAAGGCTACCAATGGAGAAAGAGAGCGAGAGAGAGAGGGAGAGAGAGAAGCCTACCGATGGAGAAAGAGAGCAAGGGAGAGGGAGAGCGATGTGTCTTAATGCCAAGCCAAGAGAGAAGCAATAAAAGACAAGATGGAAACTTTATTCTTTAGTCTCTTTATTTGCATAGACACTACCAATATTATTCATACAAATACATGTATGTACAGATACTCTCAAAGCTCAATCACCTCTGACGGTTACTATAGAGAGAGTGACACATTCATAGCCTGGTCTCAGATCTGTTTGTGCTTGAACCAACTACATATCATGTATAGTCAGGAGAGATGTTTAAAGCACATAGAGATCAGATCTGGGACCAGGCTAACATTCATACAGTCCAACAGGTAACAGGGTTTTTGCATTATAGACAGTCAGTCCCACCCCTACAAACAGGTATTGATTGGAAACATGTTTATTGATGATAACACATATGGATATTATCTTGGAGAGAATGAATAGTGCTGCTGTGCTTCAGACGTGTATTCAATCATTCAAGTGCAGAACATGAAACAAATACATACACACAATAGATCTGGTCACTTGTGAGCTGTGTATTCAGGAACAATAATGATTGACTTTAAGATATTGGAGTGTGTAGTCTTATCAATGCTAGAAACTTGTCAAAATAAATATTGTAGTCAATGTATTCAAAGTAGAATAACTTGTATCAGGGAATGCACAATTTAGCTTAAAAATGTACATGAAAAAAGTACATAGTCAAATGTTCAAAATATCCATTAACATTGATTATTCACATCCTCGTTAGAAAAATACTGAAAGATACAGAGAGATTGGCTCTGTAACAGTGTTCACACTGTGGGAGACCTACGCTCTCCCTTTGGTATTGATTTGACCATGAAATATGTGATGATTTATAGATCTGGGACAAGGCTACGTGATGCATGCATCATGCAGTCCCCATGATGTCTGAGGGCATATAGTGAAGAGTTGTTTTTCACTCCCTTGAGTAGGCTATAGAAAAGTAGGCTGTCTTTGAATTTGTAGTCCTGCGCAACCCTACCACTTTTCTCACTGCATTTCATATACAGGTTCTGTAACGTAAGTCTCCCTCTTTTCCTCCGAGAAAACGGCTTGAATCTAGCCCTGAGGCTACCACTCTAAAGCAGTGGTTCTCAATCCTGGTCCTGGGGACCCAAAGTGGTGCACATTTTTGTTTCTGCCTTAGCACTACACACCTTATTCAAATCATCAAAGCCTGATGATTAGTAGTTCGTTTGAATCAGCTGTGTAGTGCTAGGACAAAAAAACAAAATGTGCACCCCTTTGGGTCCCCAGGACCAGGATTGAGAACCAGTGCAGTAGCCTATATGCAAACATTTGGTGGCACAGAAAGAAAGGAAAACGACAGCAAACCATTTATTGACAAAATTCCTCTTGCCACTATGCTATATCAGACTGGGTAAATATTAACTTTATTTGGAGTTATTGTGGACCCAGTGACCCAGACTTGAGCACTTGGACAAGGACTCATGCACTGGGACTCAGACTTCAGCCACAGGGTCTCGACTCGACCATTGGGGCCTCAGACTCGGACTCGATTCAGACTCGGGGTTTAGTGACTCAACTACATCACTGGGCGAAACAGTCATTATAGCTCCTGTTCAGTCATTGGCCCGTTCTACTTCTGGACATCAGTGTGGCTGAGGCGTCTGTGGAACGTTGATACCAATGGCAATGACGCGACCGAGTGACAGAGGTGCAACCCATACTACTTTACTCTCTCTGAGATTGTGTGTCTGTTTTGTATGTAATGTGCAATGTCTATGTAGGCTGAATTAGGAATTTACATGCCCAGATAATTCTTATGTTTGTCATTGGGAAGAGAATATGATCTTATTCATAAAAAAAAGGTTGTGTCTACACTTGTGTTACGAACCCCGTGGCTTTAAAAGTCTAGGGTGGTTGGTAAAGAGACCCCTCATGCGAATTAGAATAGTGAAAAGGAACATTGAGAACAAAATACACAGACAACCAAACCTACCGTCAAACACAAAACGTTTATTTTAAACACGTGGTAAACGGTTTGGGGAAAGGGGCTGAGCTGGACCCAAGGAATGAAATAACATTCAAAAAACCCTAAACTGATCCTATCCTGCCTGCCTCAAGAACCGCTTAGCTTTCTACTAACTATACAAAAATATAGTGGGTGGTCCACTCAAATCTAACTAGTGTTTTTAGACAAAGTTTTCCTGCGGGTAGTGTATGCCCAAGGGCGACTTGCTTTTCTTCCTTTTCCCAGGAACAAACAAACATAGGTAAAATAGGGACTAAACGAGTGACTAGACAATAGCAAACAAGACACCACAATAATACATTCTCACATGGAACAGAACAAAGTGAGATGTATGGGCTATGACTATGTGGTGTATGAAGGTAGTCTGTCTATCAAAAAGGTATGTGACAAGAAGTTTGCTGTCTGTGTAGCCTAATGAGTGAGAAAGCGAGAAAAAAAATTTGTTTTGGTGAGAAACACAACGGACTGGGTTTTTTAACCAGGGTGTGTGTGATGTGATTGGGTAATGAAAACCAGAAACAGGTGGTGCAATCAGGAGGAGTTTCCACTGATTGGTCCACCTCAGCAATCAGCAGATGAACTGATGACCTCCAATCAGGAACACAAGAAGGAGAGGAAAAACACAAATACACATACAGGATACCTGTATCCGTAACAACTTGACACTTACAATACGAAGAGTATGTGTGGCCCCGTGTAGCTCAGTTGGTAGAGCATGGCGCTTGCAACGCCAGGGTTGTGGGTTCGTTTCCCACGGGGGGCCAGTATGAAAAAATTTATGCACTCACTAACTGTAAGTCGCTCTGGATAAGAGCGTCTGCTAAATGACTTTAAAAAAATTAAAAAGCGCATTGAAAAGACAAGTCTAGACGCACAAAAGGTCTGTGTTGAGATCTGGCTGATCACTTCAGCAGGTGGTCAGGGATGCAGTGTGTGCGGATTTCTCCTCAGTCTGGACACAATCAGGCTACCAAAAGCTCGTTCAGTGGGCGACGTCATCAGCACTCCTCCCACAGGTCTCCAGAAAACGTGTGTTGTGGGGCAACTTTTCATTATAACGTTGGACGAAATAGTGTTTGCTGGCCTCATAAATGCTAGCCAGCAAGCCAATATTTAGAAAAACTATGTTTTGTTTGGCTAGAGTTAAGCAAACCCTTTAGCGTTGCTTGCTGGCTAGCTAGAGGTTAGCTACTGCCATCAGTTGTTGTGTTATTATATTTAGCCTATTCCACCGTTTATAGAATGCATACTGGCATTGAATATGGCGCTGAAAAGGGGAATCCGGACACACTGTGGACACGGTAAACGCATTTAAATGTAGGTGTAGATGCATGACGCGTTCGTAATTCCATGATCAAAATACTAAAGATGCATTAACTGTCAAATGTAGACATGGCAGGTTGACGAATGGCCCACTGTTTTCGTCATTTTGACAAACTAGACTAAATCATTAGACTATTCAAATGACAAAAACGTGACTATGACTTAATTATTTTTTTGTCAAAATGACTAAGGCTACACTAAATCTAAAAAGCACTGAGGTACAGTGCATACTAGAGGTTTAGACTCGAGTCATACATTTGTCACACACTTGATTGAAAATAAAATGACTTGACTTGAGACTGATGACTTGAAACTATCTGGCATGGTTTTGTCAATCATTTTGGGGCACAGTCTCCGTGGATTACTCTCCATGCAACCAGAGACAGTATCGCACCTGCAATAAAAAACAGATTCGCTAGCGAAACGCACATTCGGCCCTCTGATTGGACCAGCAAACTGTCAATCAACAAAGGTCGGGTGAGAGTTTCCACTAGATAGCACAGCCACAAAGTCTAAATTGTCTATAGGCCTATCGTAACAATTATTGAAAACAGAAATGTGCTTTATGGTCTTAATTTATGTTTAGGCATAAGGTGTGGTTAAGTTTAGAGTTAGGTTTAAAATCAGATTTTTTGAAGATAAATTATAGAAATAGGTGGGGTTTATGACTTTGTGGCTGTGTTAACTGCGGGTGAGCTAGTGCAGTGAGAAATTTAACGTGAAGAATATTTGTTTTCATACATATTTGAAAAGGCTATATATAGCCTATTATTTGATATTTATACATTTGCTTATTCGATCTGGTCACTAACATAAACCTATAGCATTGCACCAAATTCTTGTTTCAAAAACATTTAGGCCTAATCTGTGTCAGAACCGAAATGTTTTGCGTCTTGACTGTTGACCAATGACCAGTCAGCAGCATTGGCGCGCAAAAGCGGGCGCACATATCCAGATTAGTGACCAGAAATGTTCTCTGGTTTTGCCTGGCAAAAACAGAGTAGCCTACCAACTACTACTGTACATTAATACTATCCATATAAAAATACAGTGCAGCATCTTTACCAGAACAAATCAAATCAAATCAAATCAAATTTTATTGGTCACATGCGCCGAATACAACAGGTGCAGACATTACAGTGAAATGCTTACTTACAGCCCTTAACCAACAGTGCATTTATTTTAAACAAAAAAAGTAAGAATAAAACAACAACAAAAAAGTGTTGAGAAAAAAAAGAGCAGAAGTAAAATAAAGTGACAGTAGGGAGGCTATATATACAGTAAAATAAAGTGACAGTAGGGAGGCTATATATACAGGGGGGGTACCGTTGCATAGTCAATGTGCGGGGGGCACCGGCTAGTTGAGGTAGTTGAGGTAATATGTACATGTGGGTAGAGTTAAAGTGACTATGCATAAATACTTAACAGAGTAGCAGCAGCGTAAAAAGGATGGGGTGGGGGGCAGTGCAAATATTCCGGGTAGCCATGATTAGCTGTTCAGGAGTCTTATGGCTTGGGGTAGAAGCTGTTGAGAAGTCTTTTGGACCTAGACTTGGCACTCCGGTACCGCTTGCCGTGCGGTAGCAGAGAGAACAGTCTATGACTAGGGTGGCTGGAGTCTTTGACAATTTTGAGGGCCTTCCTCTGACACTGCCTGGTATAGAGGTCCTGGATGGCAGGGAGCTTTGCCCCAGTGATGTACTGGGCCGTACGCACTACCCTCTGTAGTGCCTTGCGGTCAGAGGCCAAGCAGTTGCCATACCAGGCGGTGATGCAACCAGTCAGGATGCTCTCGATGGTGCAGCTGTAGAATTTTTTGAGGATCTGAGGACCCATGCCAAATCTTTTTAGTCTCCTGAGGGGGAATAGGCTTTGTCGTGCCCTCTTCACGACTGTCTTGGTGTGTTTGGACCATGATAGTTCGTTGGTGATGTGGACACCAAGGAACTTGAAGCTCTCAACCTGTTCCACTACAGCCCCGTCGATGAGAATGGGGGCGTGCTCAGTCCTCTTTTTTTCCTGTAGTCCACAATCATCTCCTTTGTCTTGGTCACGTTGAGGGAGAGGTTGTTGTCCTGGCACCACACGGCCAGATCTCTGACCTCCTCCCTATAGGCTGTCTCATCGTTGTCGGTGATCAGGCCTACCACTGTTGTGTCGTCGGCAAACTTAATGATGGTGTTGGAGTCGTGCCTGGCCATGCAGTCATGGGTGAACAGAGAGTACAGGAGGGGACTGAGCACGCACCCCTGAGGGGCCCCCGTGTTGAGGATCAGTGTGGCAGATGTGTTGTTACCTACCCTTACCACCTGGGGCGGCCCGTCAGGAAGTCCAGGATCCAGTTGCAGAGGGAGGTGTTTAGTCCCAGGATCCTTAGCTTAGTGATGAGCTTAGAGGGCACTATGGTGTTGAATGCTGAGCTGTAGTCAATGAATAGCATTCTCACGTAGGTGTTCCTCTTGTCCAGGTGGGAAAGGGCAGTGTGGAGTGCGATAGAGATTGCATCATCTGTGGATCTGTTGGGGCGGTATGCAAATTGGAGTGGGTCTAGGGTTTCTGGGATTATGCTGTTGATGTGAGCCATGACCAGTCTTTCAAAGCACTTCATGGCTACAGACGTCAGTGCTACGGGTCGGTAGTCATTTAGGCAGGTTATCTTAGAGTTCTTGGGCACGGGGACTATGGTGGTCTGCTTGAAACATGTTGGTATTACAGACTCAGTCAGGGACATGTTGAAAATGTCAGTGAAGACACTTGCCAGTTGGTCAGCACATGCTCGGAGTACACGTCCTGGTAATCCGTCTGGCCCTGCGGCCTTGTGAATGTTGACCTGCTTAAAAGTCTTACTCACATCGGCTACGGAGAGCGTGATCACATAGTCGTCCGGAGCAGCTGGTGCTCTCATGCATGCTTCAGTGTTGCTTGCCTCGAGCGAGCATAGAAGTGGTTTAGCTCGTCTGGTAGGCTTGTGTCACTGGGCAGCTCGCGGCTGTGCTTCCCTTTGTAGTCTGTAATAGTTTTCAAGCCCTGCCACATCCAACGAGCGTCAGAGCCAGTGTAGTATGATTCAATCTTAGACCTGTATTGACTCTTTGCCTGTTTGATGGTTCGTCGGAGGTCATAGCGGGATTTCTTATAAGCGTCCGGGTTAGAGTCCGTTCCTTGAAAGCGGCAGCTCTACCCTTTAGCTCAGTGCGGATGTTTCCTGTAATCCATGGCTTCTGGTTGGGGTATGTACGTACGGTCACTGTGGGGACGACATCATCGATGCACTTATTGATGAAGCCAGTGACTGATGTGGTGTACTCCTCAATGCTGTCTGAAGAATCCCGGAACATGTTCCAGTCTGTGCTAGCAAAACAGTCCTGTAGCTTAGCATCTGCGTCATCTGACCACTTTTTTTATTAACCGAATCACTGGTGCTTCCTGCTTCAGTTTTTGCTTATAAGCAGGAATCAGGAGGATAGAGTTATGGTCAGATTTGCCAAATGGAGGGCGAGGGAGAGCTTTGTATGCGTCTCTGTGTGTGGAGTAAAGGTGGTCTAGAGTTTTTTTTCCCCTCTGGTTGCACATTTAACATGCTGGTAGAAATTAGGTAGAACGGATTTAAGTTTCCCTGTATTAAAGTCCCCGGCTACTAGGAGCGCTGCATCTGGATGAGCGTTTTCCTGTTGATTAATGGCCTTGTACAACTCATTCAGTGCAATCTTAATGCCAGCATTGGTTTGTGGTGGTAAATAGACAGCTATGAAAAATATAGATGAAAACTCTCTTGGTAAATAGTGTGGTCTACAGCTTATCATAAGATACTCTACCTCAGGCGAGCAAAACCTCGAGACTTCCTTAGTATTTGATTTTGTGCACCAGCTGTTGTTTACAAATATACACAGACCGCGCCCCTTGTCTTACCAGAGTCAGACGTTCTGTCCTGCCGATGTAGCGTATAGCCTGCTAGCTGAATGTTGTCATTGTTGTCGTTCAGCCACGACTCCGTGAAACATAAGATATTACAGTTTTTAATGTCCCGTTGGTAGGATAACCGTAATCTTAAATCGTCAATTTTATTCTCAAAAGATTGAACGTTTGCTAATAGGATTGATGGGAGAGGCAGTTTACTCGCACGCCGTCGGATCCTTACAAGGCACCCGGATCTGCGTCCACGATATCTCCGTCTCTTCCTCACGCGAATGACGGGGATCTGGGCCTTGTTGGGTGTCTGTAGAATATCCTTCGCGAACGCCTCGTTGAAGAAAAAGTCTTCGTCCAATGCGAGGTGAGTAATCGCTGTCCTGGTATCCAGAAGCTCTCTTTGGTTATAAGAGACGATGGCAGAAACATTATGTACAAAATAAATTACAAATAACGCGGAAAAACACACATAATAGTACAATTGGTTAGAGGGCTGTAAAACGGCAGCCATCTTCTTCCGGCGCTGTTCGTCTGTTGGGAACATAAGGCTACCTGGTAATTTCAATGATAATTTTCATTTTCAGATAGGCCTAGTTTGGGTGGGTTATAATTATATACCTCAGTGGTGGGTACTGGCTATACACTTAGTGTACAATACATTAGCAACACCTGCTCTTTCCATGCCATAGACTGACCAGGTGAATCCAGGTAAAAACTATGATCCATTATTGATGTCACTAGTTAAATCCACTTCAATCAGTGTAGATGAATAGGAAGAGAGGTTAAAGAATGATTTTTAAGCCTTGAGACAATTGAGACATGAATTGTGTATGTGTGCCATTCAGAGGGTGAATGAGCAAGACAAAAGATTTAAGTGCCTTTGAATGGAGTATGGTAGTAGGTGCCAAGCGCACCGGTTTGAGTGTGTCAGGAACTACTGCAATGCTGCTGGGTTTTTCACGTGTGTGCGTATCAAGAATGGTCCACCACCCAAAGGACATCCAGACAACTTGACACAACTGTGGGAAGCATTGGAGTCAACATGGGCCAGCACCCTGTGGAACACTTTCGTTCGACATCTTGTAGAGTCCATGCCCCAACGAATTTAGACTGTTCTGAGGGCAAAAGTGGGTGCAACTCAATATTAAATCAAATCAAATCAAATGTTATTTGTCACATGCGCTGAATCCAACAGTTGTAGACCTTACAGTGAAATGCTTACTTACAAGCCCTTAACCAACAATGCAGTTTTAGTTAGTATGGGTAGCCATTTGATTAGCTGTTCAGGAGTATTATGGCTTGGGTTAGAAGCTGTTAAGAAGCCTTTTGGACCTAGACTTGGCGCTCCGGTACCGCTTGCCGTGCGTTAGCAGAGATAACACTCTACACTACCGTTCGAAAGTTTGGGGTCACTTAGACATTTCCTTGTTTTCGAAAGAAAAGCAAATTTTTTGTCCATTAAAATAACATCAAATTGATCAGAAATACAGTGTAGACATTGTTAATGTTGTAAATGGGTATTGTAGCTGGAAACGGCTGATTTTTAATGGAATATCTACATAGGCGTACAGAGGCCCATTATCAGAAACCATCAGTCATGTGTTCCAATGGCACGTTGTGTTTGCTAATCCAAGTTTATCATTTGAAAAGACTAATTGATCATTAGAAAACCCTTTTGCAATTATGTTAGCACAGCTGAAAACCGTTGTGCTGATTAAAGAAGCAATAAAACTGGCTTTTTGAGACTAGTTGAGTATCTGAAGCATCAGCAATTGTGGGTTCGATTACAGAATCAAAATGGCCAGAAACAAATAACTTTCTTCTGAAACTCGTCAGTCTATTCTTGTTCTGAGAAATGAAGGCTATTCCATGCGAGAAATTGCCAAGAAACTGAAGATCTCATACAACGTGCGTGGTCGGCGGTCGCAAGCTTTGAACCAATACTTTTTGGGGGTCAAAACATTTGAGAACCACTGAGCTAGCGAACAGATTGGCTAGTGAAACACACTCGGCACTCTGATTGGACCAGCAAATTGTCAGTCAA